>NW_025203935.1:0-9000 GCF_004010195.1 Chiloscyllium plagiosum
AATTTGATAAGCGAGTTGTGCTGTGGAGTCACATTGGCATCTGTAATTTACTTAATTTAATCTGAAAAAACATAAGGATGACTTTGCGGTAATCCTTGGGTTTTTGTGAAAGCTCAGTCAAGCAATGGGGAAAGATGGGAAAATGATGTTGAGGTAGGTGATCAGCCATTGTCTGGAATGATGGAATAGGTTCAAGGAGCTGAATGGCCTACTGCTACCTCTATATTGCCGTGTTCCCATTCAGGAGAATTGTTGTGCGCTTCACCAGAATTGTGCCTGGTTTGGGCCATTCAGGGATTAAGGCCCCAGTGAATTGAAAAATGTGGGCCTGGATCCAAGTTTGATTTTTATTTGATTACTCAGCTTTAGTACATGAAAATGTTTTTCATTTAACACATTTGGAATTTGTTTCACTAATGTATTCAATTATAGAGAAGCAGAAAATATAATCAAAATCTTTAAACTGCATTTTTAGATGCTGCCAAGGCTTGGAAAAAAATGTCAGTGTTGGACAACATTCCTGTTTTACAACTCCACTCCTAGTTGCTGATCAGATTCAGCAGGGCAGGGGGAGGGAAGGATTGCAATTCCATTTAATCCCACATTATGGCTAATTAAGAATCGTGGAGAGTTCATTAGGAACATATTAATTGGAGGATTTGAGAGTTTAATCAGTCTGCAAGGGATACATGCACTGTTTCGGCAAATGAGGTGAAAAGACAATGAGAAACGTGGATAGAAGGGGGACAGGAATGGTTGTTGGAGGTTCCTGGTTACAGATGTTTCAGTAAGATTAGGGAGGGTGGTAAAAAAGGAGGTGGGGGTGGTGTTGCTAATTAGAAATGGTATAACGGCTGCAGAAAGGCAGTTCGAGGGGGATCTGCCTTTGGAGGTAGTATGGACTGAAGTCAGAAATGTTGGGTGTTTACTATAGGCCCCCCAATAGCAGCAGAGATGTGGAAAAACAGATTTTGGAAAGGTGCAGAAGCCACAGGGTAGTAGTCATGGGTGATTTCAACTTCTCAAATATTGATTGGAAGCTCTTTAGATCAAGTAGATTGGACGGAGCGGTGTTTGTGCAGTGTGTCAGGGAAGCTTTTCTAACTCAGTATGTAGATTGTCCGACCAGAGGAGAGGCCATATTGGATTTGGTACTTGGTAACGAACCAGGACAAGTAATGGGCTTGTTAGTGGGTGAGCATTTTGGTGATGGTAACCACAATTCTGTGACTTTCAACTTGGTTATGGAGAGATAAAGGTGCGTGCAACAGGGTAGGTTTTACAATTGGGGGAAGGGTAAATACGATGCTGCAAGACAGGATCTGAGGAGCATAAGTTGGGAGCATAGGCTGTCATTGAAATGTGGAACTTTTTCAAGGAACAGATACGATGTGTCTTTGATATGTATGTACCTGTCAGGCAGGAAAGAGAACAAGCTTATTGCAGGAGACAATTCTTTCAAGTAGGATTCAGTTGAGTTTTAAAAGCACTGATAACTGAAGGATTTAACTTAGTGAGTTAGATATCTGAGATAGCTAAGCTGAAAGGGATGAGAGACAGTGAGAGGAAGTGTCTATAGATGCAAGGCTCCAAAGTTAAAGAACATGAGATCTTCAGACTTTCGTTATTCTTCAGACATAGCTGTACTAAGTGTTGAACTGGAAGAGTAACATGGGATGGTTGGAGGAGATTCGAAGGGTAACCTTACTACAAGTCCCAAAAGATCTCAACTGTGATACGAATATATGACATATTCCTCAGATCAAGCTGTTACACTTCCAATTTCTGGTAAGTGTCTGACTTGAAGCTTTTGCATGTAAGACAAAGGGAGATTGTAGGAAATTTGAGTTAGGAAGTTCAACTTAGAATAGATGCAACTGTTTTCATTATAGGAGGAAATTATTGCAGATGCTGGAATCTGTACTGTTTTCATTGTGTCGTCAATACATGCAATAAAAATGTTTTTAAAATGTGAAATTTGAAATTTCACTCTTTTAGTAAATATTTAGGTTTTCAGATTTCTGAAACAATGGAAAATTGAAACATTTTGACCCATGTCAAATAACTAAATCAGTAACAGGAAAATTCTGACTAATTATTTGAATGGACTAATGAGTGGTAAATGAACTTCAGTGTAGATAAAAACATTATTATGCCTTTTAATAAAACAAAAAACTGTGGATGCGGGAGACCTAAACAAAAAAATGGAAATTGCTGAAGAGTCAGTAGGCAAAAGCGAGGACTGCAGATGCTGGAGATCAGAGTCAAGATTAGAGTGGTGCAGGAATGGTTCCTGATGAAGGGCTCTTACCTGAAACGTCGATTTTCCTGCTCCTCGGATGCTGCCTGACCAGCTGTGCTTTTCCAGCACCACTCTAATCTTGACTCAAAAGAGTCAGTTAGTCTGGCAGCATCTGTGGATGAAAGCAGAGTTAATGCTTGGAGTCAGTCCATTTCTGATAAAGAATCAATGGACTCAAAATGTTACTTCTGCTTTCTTTTCCCCACAGATATTACCAGACTTGCTGAGTTTCACCAGCAATTTCTGCTTTTGTTTATATTTTTAAAGTTTGATAAGCTCTAAGCATGTGTGTACAAGGTAGGAGCATCCAATAACATTATGAGGCCAGATTGTAGACCATTGATTGTCTACCATTGAAGATCAATACCAACATAGAAGAGTGACTAACATTGTAATTATAAAGTAATTTTCACAACAAATGGAGATCCCAAAGGACTTTATAGCTAATGAAGTGCTCTTGAACTATAGTTATTGATATATTGTGGAATATATTGCAACACTTATATACAAAGTAAGGTCCCACAAATAGCAAGTTGCTAATTGCTACCTATTCAATTGAAATTCATATATGTCAGGACACTGGGAATTAATTCCCTAATTTCCTTCAAAATAGTGCAATGGGATATTTTACATCCATCAGGAGGCATATGGATATTGGTTTAAAACCTCACCTTTAATTTTAAAAGACTAATTTTATACCTACTTTTCTATGCTTGAATTGAATATGAAATTCTATCATGTTATTACTTGGATTTTAGTAAAGTCTTTGACAAGATTCCTCATTCTAAACTAATTAGTAAAGTTAAGTCACGTGGAATTCAGGGTAAGCTTGCTAATTGGATACATAATTGGCTTAACGGCAGGAGACAGAGAATAATGGTGGAGGGTTGCTCTTTGGACTAGAGGCCTGTGACCAGCGGTGTACCACAAAGATCGGTGCTTGGTCCGCTTTTGTTTGTCATTTATATAAATGATTTGGGTGAGAATATAGAAGACATGGCTAAGTAAGTTTGCGGATGACACCAAAATTGATGGCATAGTAGACAGTGAAGAAGGTTTTATAAGATTACAATGGGATCTTTATCACATGGGTCAATGGGCTAAAAAATGGCAGATGGAGCTCAATCTGGATAAAAGAGAGTTTGCATTTTGGTACAACAGACAAGGGTAGGGCTTTTACAATTAATGATAGGACCTAATGGTGCAGGTACATAATTCTTTGAAGATTGCAACAAGGATAGACAGGGTGGTTAAAAAGGCAGTTGGCAGACTTGGCTTCATTGCTCAATCATTTGAATATAGGAGTTGGGAAGTCATGTTGAGGTCATATGGGACATTAGTGAGGCCTCTTCTCGAATACTGTGTCCAGTTCTGGTCACCCAGTTTCAAAAGGATATTACCAAGCAGGACAGAGTTCAGAAGGGATTTACCAGGATGTTGCCAGGTATAGAAGGCTTAAGTTATAAAGAAAAACTGAATAGGTTGGGACTTCTTTCACTGGAGCTAGAAGGTTGAGAGGTGATCTGATAGAAGTTTATTTAATGAGAGGTATAGATAGAGTTAATGGTAGTTGTCTTTTTCCTGGGATGAGGGGATTTCAAGACTAGGGGGCACATTTTTAAGGTGAGAGGATAGAGGTTTAAAGAAGGCATTTCAGGCAATTCTTTTACACAGACTGGTTCGTGAAATAAACTTCCTGATAAAATATGCATGTGAGTACAATTACAACATTTAAAAGATATTTGGATAAGTACATGAATAGGAAAGGTTTGGAGGGATATGGGCCAGGAGCAGGCAGGTGGGACTAGTTTAGTTTGGGATTATGTTTGGCATGGAGTTGGGAGGTCATGTTGCAGCTGTACAGAACATTGGTAGACCACGTTTGCAATATTGTGTGCAATTCTGGTCTCTCTCTTATCGGAAGGGTGTTGTGAAACTTGAAAGGGTTCAGAAAAGATTTACAAGGATGTTTCCAGGGTTGCAGGATCTGAGCTACTGGGAGAGACTGAATAGGCTGGGGCTGTATTCAGAATCAGATGCTGAGGGTGACCTTGTAGAGGTTTATAAAATCATGACAGACATGGATAGAGTAAAAAGCTATCTTTTCCCTGGGACTGGAGAGTCCAGAACAAGCAGGCATAGGTTTAGGGTGAGAGGGGAAAAATTTAACCTTTTACGTTTTAAGGGGCAACTTTTCCACACAGAGAGTGATACGTGTATGGAATGAGCTGCCAGAGGAAGTAGTGGAGACTGGTACAATTCTAACATTTAAAAGGCATATGGATTGTTTATGAATAGGAAGGGTTTAGAGGGATATGGGCCAAGTGCTGGCAAAAAGATTAGGTTAGGATATCTGGTTGGCATGGACGAGTTGGACCGAAGAGTCTGTTTCCGTGTTGTACATCTCTATGACTCTTTGATCACTGTTGTCTTATGAGGGGATTAATTAATCTTGTATCATTTAAAATGGTCTATTCCCTGGTTGGCCTAGAATATACTTATCTTAGAAATTGTCCCAAAGAGACACAATAAATTCATTTTCCAGGCTACATTTGACACCATGACATATCCAGTCTTTAAATTTATTAAAGCCAGCCATGATTATTGTCTAACCAGCTGATTCTGCATCTTGACATTCTGAACTAAGGTCATTTCACACTCCTGTGACCATATTATCCTTCAGAGAACAAAAGACCATCTTTTTCTCACTTCTCATTCTTCAGACAGAGCACACATGGTACATCTTGGGATGGTATGTCCTTAGTATGGCTGCATTACAGGTGAGGTGTACTATTTGTTTTCAAGCATTTGGCAAGGGATATTAAGATTCTAGGGAGGATCAAATAAAAATCATACTAAGTTAAGACATTGGTTTAAAACATCATCTTTAATTTTAAAACACCAATTTTATAACCGTCTTTCTCATGCTTGAACAGAATGTGAAATTCTATCATTCTATGGTCATTGTTGCCTAGATGCTTGTTAATTATGAGGAGATTAATTAATCTTGAATCATTTTAAATTACCAGGTTTAAAATAGATTCCTTATCAAAACTTGTCACTATATATATATCATTTCTTTTCTAAAAATGGCATGATACTCTTCAGTTTTTCACCTCCTTACTTTCTCAGCTTCTACTTTATAAAAATCCCTGTTTCTTTATTTCATTGCTTCACAATCATCATATGATTTTCAATTTACTTATAAATGATTACATCATAACCTATGAAATTTGTTTGCACAGTAATGAAGGGACATTTGACTTTAAAATGGGAATTGAATCATAGTTGTGTGGCAGGTCTCTGTCATACTCTGCCCTCTAATCCTGTTCAATATGAAGAGAGCACTTAATCTTGGCTTCCTATTTGCAAAATAGGCAATTAATTATTACCTATAAAAGAGTTCTAAGAGCATTTGTCACAGTTTGAAGTATCAAACAATGTTTCATACAGAAAAAAGTAAGACAGCAATGCCCATTTAAGCCAGTTATGTCATTTGGCCATTTTGACCAAGGGAAGTTTTCAGGCCGAGCTTGAGCAAGACACTTACAATGACAAACAATCCACAAACAATCCACAAACATTTCTCAGTGATAGGAACAAATCTTTTATTGGCTGGGGCATTATGCCAAAAAAGATGTGCACGTCTTCAAGGAGCATTTCCCTATATGCAGCTCCACTTACACAACAAAAGAATACATTGCTCACAGCATTGTGTAATATATCTGCCATCATAAAACAGATGTTACCTGAATGGTGTCATTGGGGATCTATTAGTACCTTTCGTTTTTATGCCACACAAGTGGCAAGCAATCATCATCCAATGGCCATCAAAGATCCCACACTCATCATGTGCCTCACAACCTAACGATTAGTGTTAACTTCAGGTTCAACTTCACCAGTCAGATCAACACCATGGTTGCAACGGTAGGGCATGGATATGTTACCTTGTGACAGATGGATCATAATGCTACCTCTCTGTAACAGGGATTGCAGAGGTTGAGGTTGAGGGTGTGGTGGTTTGGGGCATGGGATATAGAGTGAGGGGTATTGAATGAAACAGACTGGATATTTTACTGACAAGTTGCCTTTGAACTGATAGACTGAGTAATCTCATTCTGTGCTGTAAATGACTGTATAATTCAATGTCCCATCACCATTAAGGTTTAAATCAGGTTTCATTTAATATGTCTTAGTCCAATAACCACTACTAATGACAAGGACAAACCAGCAGCATCATAGGAATGTCATAACCTACAATTCGTCTCTAAGTCTGAAATGATCCTAACATAAACATTAACCCCATTCTATCATCAGTTTTGCATCAAAGTCCTGACATTCCTTTGCGAACAATATCATACCGACACTCTCACTGCGTGCCTGCAAGAAGGTCCACAAAGCATTTTTTCTGGACAGTTTTATGACTGGACAATAAATATGAGCATGTCATTTTATTTGCTTCCTAGAAAAGTGAAAAGTGCAAGAAAGACATCATTATTGTCTTTTTTTTGACAATGGTCAACAAATGCATGACAATGTTTGCAAACATCAATTACATTCAAATGTTTCCTCCCTGTGGAGTCTACAGGGTTAACCTGAAGAAACATGTTGCTCAAATGGATCTCATGTATGAGAGTTTGAACTTCAGAGAACACAACCATCTGAAGAATGCTGTGTGTCCAGTCATATGTTGCTTCTATTCCATACAGAAACTTATGAAACTGTTAATTCTTGCAGAGATCATTTCCCATAAGGATTGCAGTGACGTTAAAACCTTCACTTCTATACAAGAGCTGTCCTAAGGACAGATGTTGTGAGCAGATCATGAGGCAGTAAATGGCACATCACTTATTGCAGCCTGACATTTGAAGGAGAGGTAGTGTAGAAATGATAATCATTTAAAACTCTTGGTAAGTCCTACAATATTGATCTCAGACTTAATATCTCTGTATTTTCAGGTTCCTCGTAATTTCTCCTTTGCTATTTCAGGGGCACTGCATGTTTAGAAGCATAAGAGAAATTCCTTCACTCCCTATGAATCTGAAAGCCAACAGCAATTGTTTGGGCAAAAATTCAAACTTACAAAACAGAAGGCCTTTCCAGTAAAACCAGTTTATGGACCCAGTTAAATGCTTTGGGGACAATTTGAAAAAAAAAAATGTATTTTTGCCCTTTAAGGAACTTATTTGAATGAATGAGTCCCCAACCCTCCCAATGTATTTCCATGGACAACCTTCATTTGTCTGGGCAGTGTAAATTAAACATCATTTTAGGTGAAAGATCATTACAATTATATATTAATATGTTAATCTGATCACATATGTCACTGATGAGGTCACATTGCTTAAAAGAAAGGAATTGGGTTTTGGATGTTAGGCATACATTGCAAGTGCCTGATGAAAGTGCAGCCAGCATACATTTCTGCTACTTTTCTGGGTCTGTGCCTGTCGCACCATTACTTTAGCTGTTCACATGAACAGAGTTCAGGAACCATCAGCCCTGGCCTTTAGATGAGAGATCAGGCATTCAAGCTTCCACTGCAGTTGTGTCAACAGAGGCATTGTTAAGGTGAGTACTATCAATGTGACCATAATGCAGACCATGCATTTCATAGTGTATGGAATCATTTCCAAGCTTTACATGAAACCCTATCTAAATTTAGAACTGATTTCTCCATTCTGTGAATTACTGTGACAAGCTCACTGGCAGACAGGTCAAACAACTAATGCTGCCTCATGTAGTCTCAGTAGCTTGCTTTAGTTGCCCGGAGACTCAAACTCAAAGTGTTGTGCTCAGCAGCAAAGGACCTGTATATTAACTTGCTTTTGATGCTATTCTCTGATGAACTGAGCTCCCGTCACATCATTGTGACTGGTGATATGTCACACAAAAGTAGAGGAAGTACATATGACATGAAAAGGGGCATAAAGAGAGAGAGAGATATCATCTCCCAGGTGAGTTTGCCACTTTCCTTGGGCTTTCAAATTCTGTTTTGTTTCTCACCTTCATCCAGCTGTTACCTATAGCTCTCTACCAGTGTGATTAGCAATCAGGTCTTTTACCCTCAGTAACTCAGGGATTTGTCTATTAAGTTAACACTGGCAAGCCAACACTGATTATGTGGACTGGGCAGATGTGACCAATCTAAGGTCTAAACAGCTTGAGTCGGAAATCACATGATACCAGGTTATAGTTCAATAGGTTTATTTGAAATCACAAGCTTTCAGAATGCTGCTCCTTCCACTTCACCTGATGGAGGAGCAGCATTCTGAAAGCTTGTGGTTTCAAATAAACCTGTTGGACTCCAACCTGGTGTCATGTAAGTTCAAAGTTTGTCCACCTCAGTCCAACACCGGCACCTCCTTATCATAAAATGCTTGAAGTTAAATCAGAACTGTTGTGCGGAACACTTAGAAATCAGCAATGCACAGAAGATATCCTGATCTTCTGGGTTGTGTCTGAATGTCTCTACTGAGTCTCCAGTCATCTAGACTTGTCTTACACTGGACCAAGATAGGTCAGGATGGGAGACAATGTGAAACTCTCCCCACTACAATCCAAGTAACCTTCAAGTTATGTTCATAACCTTTCTATAATCGACCATCTATCATCTGTATGTCCCAAGTCCTCTGGCGGTAAATGAACAGTTTGCAAGCTAGGCTTCTCTCGCTGAACCAGCCTTTATTGCCACTTACCCT
>NW_025203936.1:0-6780 GCF_004010195.1 Chiloscyllium plagiosum
TGCACATGCATGCTCAAATTCCCGTGTTGAACGGCCGTTACTGTGGGATGGAGACCTTAAGATGTGCCAGATTCTTCGGATCGACTCCTGACCAATTCACCCCACCTTCCCCCTCCTTCATCCACGCGCCCCTCTACTCACCCACCCCTACACAGTCTTCACCCCATCCCCACCCTCCCTTTCCCTTCGCCACTGACCCGTCCCTCACCCTTCACTTTCCCTTGTCCTTCACCCCTCACCCCTGACTCCACCTTTACCCTCCCCCACCACAGACAGCGCTTGCTGGCTCAGAGATGGAGTCAAGGAGGGAAGGCCTCAGGGCAAGTCGAAAGGCAGGCAGGGTCTTCCCAGGAGCTGATGAGGCACCCTTCAGCCCCGGGAAGTTCTCTACAAGGCAGGCGAAGGGTTAAATCCATTAATAAAGGGACAAGAGTGAACCAATACACATTATAAACAGAGGCAGTTGCCAGCGCAACGAACAACTCACTCCATTAAGGGAGCAGAGATGATGCAGCTCCCAATAAAACCAATCCCTCTCCAGTTGCTGCTCACCAGACAGCTCATTCCTATGCATGTCCGTCTGTGTGCACCTCTCTGGCAGGCTACATATCTGTGCGCCTGCACTGCATTTCTGTGAATGTGTGTGTGCACCTGTGTTTCTAGGAGTTTGTAATGCGCACATGTGTCTCTGCGTGTGTGTCAGTGTGCATGAATGCACGCCTGCATCTCTGTGCGTGTCAGTGCGTGTGTGTCTGTGTCTCTGCACGCATGCATGTGAGCACACCTGTGTGTGTACCTGAGCCCAGTCTCTGGGAGCGCGTCAGCGAGCATGTGTACATATGTGGCCATGTATCTGGGAGTGCGTCAGTGCACGTGTATGTACACATGTGGCCATGTATCTGGGAGTGCATCAGCGAGCGTGTGTACACATGTGGCCATGTCTCTGGGAATGCATCAGAGAGCATGTGTACACATGTGGCCATGTCTCTGGGAGAGCGTCAGCGAGTGTGTGTACACATGTGGCCATGTCTCTAGGAGTGCGGCAGTGAGCATGTGTGTACACATGTGTCCATGTGTCTGGGAGTACATCAACGAATGTGTGTGTACAGTTGGCCATGTCTCTGGGAGTGCATCAGCGAGCCTGTGTGTACACATGTGGCCATGTCTCTGGGGGTGCGTCAGCGCGTGTGTACAGATGTCGCTATGTCTCTGGGAGTGCGCCACCGCATGTGTACACATGTGGCCGTGTCACTGGGAGAGCGTCAGCGAGCGTGTGTGTACACATGTGGCCATGCCTCTGGGAGAGCGTTAGCAAGCGTGTGTGTACACATGTGGCCATATCTCTGGGAAAGCGTCAGCGAGCGAGTGTGTACACAGGTGGCCGTGTCTCTGGGAGTGTTTCAGCGTGCGTGTGTACACATGTGACTATGTCTCTGGGAGTGTGTCAGTATGCGTGTGTACACATGTGGCCATGTCTCTGGGAGTGCGTCAATGAGCGTGTGTACACATGTGGCCATGTCTCTGGGAGTGTGTCAGCGAGTATGTGTACACATGTGGCCATGTCTCTGGTAGTGTGTCAGCGCGCGTGTGTACACATGTGGCCATGCCTCTGGGAGTGTGTCAGCGAGTATGTGTACACATGTGGCCATGTCTCTGGTAGTGTGTCAGCGCGTTCACATGTGGCCATGCCTCTGGGAGTGTGTCTGCGTGCGTGTGCGTATACATGTGGCCATGGTCTCTGGGAGAGCGTCAGCGAGCATGCGTACACATGAGGCCATGTCTCTGGTAATGCGTCAGTGAGCGCGTGTACACATTGGGCCATGTCTCTGGGAATGTGTCAGCGAGGGTGTGTACAAGTGGCCAAATCTCTGGGAGTGTGTCAGCGCGCGTGTGTTCACATGTGGCCGTGTCTCTGGGAGTGTGTCAGCGTGCGTGTGCACACATGTGGCTATGTCTCTGGGAGTGCATCAGCGAACGTGTGTACACATGTGGCCATGTATCTGGGAGTGTGTCAGCGAGCGTGTGTACACATGTGGCCATGTCTCTGGGAGTGCATCAGCGCGCGTGTGTACACATGTGGCCAGGTCTCTGGGAGTGTGTCAGTGAGCGTGTGTGTACACATATGGCCATGTCTCTGGGAATGCATCAGCGAGCGTGTGTACACATGTGGCTGTGTCTCTGGGAGAGCGTCAGCGAGTGTGTGTACACATGTGGCCATGTCTCTGGGAGAGCGTCAGCGAGAGTGTGTACACATGTGGCCATGTCTCTGGGAGCACATCAGCCAGCGTGTGTACACATGTGGCCATGTCTCTGGGAGAGCGTCAGCGAGTGTGTGTACACATGTGGCCATGTCTCTGGGAGCACATCAGCCTGCGTGTGTACACATGTTGCTGTGTCTGTGGGAGTGCAGCAGCGCGCGTGTGTACACATGTGGCCATGTCTCTGGGAGTGTGTCAGCAAGTGTGTGTACACATGTGGCCATGTCTCTAGGAATGCGGCAGTGAGCGTGTGTGTACACATGTGTCCATGTGTCTGGGAGTGCATCAACGAACGTGTGTGTACATGTGGCCATGTCTCTGGGAGTGCATCAGCGAGAGTGTGTGTACACATGTGGCCATGTCTCTGGGAGTGTGTCAGCGAGTATGTGTACACATGTGGCCATGTCTCTGGGAGTGTGTCAGCGAGCGTTTGTACACATGTGGCCATGCCTCTGGGAGTGTGTCTGCGTGCGTGTGTACACATGTGACCATGTCTCTGGGAGTGCATCAGCGACGTGTGCGTATACATGTGGCCATGGTCTCTGGGAGAGCGTCAGCGAGCGTGTGTACACACATGTGGCCATGTCTCTGGGAGAGCGTCAGCGAGCATGCATACACGTGAGGCCATGTCTCTGGTAATGCGTCAGTGAGCACGTGTACACATCCGGCCATGTCTCTGGGAATGTGTCAGCGAGGGTGTGTACAGGTGGCCAAGTCTCTGGGAGTGTGTCAGTGCGCGTGTGTACACATGTGGTCGTGTCTCTGGGAGTGTGTCAGCGTGCGTGTGCACACATGTGGCCATATCTCTGGGAGTGCATCAGCGAACATGTGTACACATGTGGCCATGTATCTGGGAGTGCATCAGCGAACATGTGTACACATGTGGCCATGTATCTGGGGGTGCGTCACCAAGTGTGTACACATGTGGCCATGTCTCTGAGAGTGCGTCAGTGAGCGTGTGTACACATGTGGCCATGTCTCTGGGAGTGCGTCAGCGCGTGTGTACACCTGTCACTATGTCTCTGGAAGTGCGTCACCGCATGTGTACACATGTGGCTGTGTCACTGGGAGAGCGTAAGCGAGCGTGTGTACACCCATGTGGCCATGTCTCTGGGAGTGCGTCAGCGCGTGTGTACACATGTCGCTATGTCTCTGGAAGTGCGTCACCGCATGTGTACACACGTGGCCGTGTCACTGGGAGAGCGTAAGCGAGCGTGTGTACACCCATGTGGCCGTGTCACTGGGAGAGCGTAAGCGAGCGTGTGTACACCTATGTGGCCATGTCTCTGGGAGTGCGTCAGCGCCTGTGTACACATGTCGCTATGTCTCTGGAAGTGCGTCACCGCATGTGTACACACGTGGCCGTGTCAATGGGAGAGCGTAAGCGAGCGTGTGTACACCCATGTGGCCGTGTCACTGGGAGAGCGTAAGCGAGCGTGTGTACACCCATGTGGCCATGTCTCTGGGAGTGCATCAGCGCGCGCGTATATACATGTGGCCATGTCTCTGGGAGTGTGTCAGCGAGCGTGTGTATACATGTGGCCATGTCTCTGGGGGCGCGTCAGCGAGCGCGTGTACACATGTCGCCATGTCTCTGGGAGTGCGTCAGTGTGTGTGTGTATACATGTGGCCATGTCTCTGGAAGTGCATCACCGCGTGTGTGTACATGTGGCCATCACTCTGGGAAAGCGTCAGCGTGCGTGTGTGTACGCATGTGGCCATGTCTCTGGGAGTGTGTCAGCGCACATGTGTGCACATGTCTCTGGGAGAGCGTCAGCGTGTGTGTGTGTACACATGTGGCCATGTCTCTGGGAGTGCATCAGCGAGCCTGTGTGTACACGTGGCCATGTCTCTGGGAGTGCATCAGCGAGCCTGTGTGGACACGTGGCCATGTCTCTGGGTGTGGGTCACCGCGTGTGCATACATGTGGCCGTCTCTCTGAGAATGTGTCAGCATGTGTGTGTGTGTACACATTTGGCTGTGTCTCTGGGAGTGCATCAGCGCGTGTGTGTACACATGTGGCCATGTCTCCGGGAGTATGTCAGCAAGCGTGTGTATACACATGTGGCCATGTCTCTGGGAGTGCTTCACTGCGTGTGTGTACATGTGGCCATGTCTCTGGGAGTGCGTCAGTGAGTGTGTGTATACATGTGGACATGTCTCTGGGAGTGTTTCAGTGAGCGTGAGTACACATGTGGCCATGTCTCTGGGAGTGTGTCAGTGAGTGTGTGTATACATGTGGACATGTCTCTGGGAGTGTTTCAGTGAGTGTGTGTATACATGTGGCCATGTCTCTGGGAGCACGTCAGTGAGCGAGTGTACACAGGTGGCCGTGTCTCTGGGAGTGTGTCAGCGAGTGTGTGTACACTTGTGGCCATGTCCCTGGGAGTGCGTCAGCGAGCGTATGTATACATGTGACCATGTCTTTGGGAGTGCGTCAGCGAGCGTGTGTACACATGTGGCCGAGTCTCTGGGAGCGCACCAGCGAGCGCGTGTACACATGTGCCTGTGTCTCTGGGAGAGCGTCAGTGTGTGTGTGTGTATACACGTGGCCATGTTTCTGGGAGTGTGTCAGCGAGCGTGTGTACAGATGTGGCCATGTCTTTGGGAGTGCATCAGCGAGCGTGTGTACAGATGTGGCCATGTCTCTGGGAGTGCATCAGCGCGCATGTGTACACATGTGGATGTGTCTCTGGGAGTGTCTCAGCGAGCGCGTGTACACAAGTGGCCATGTCTCTGGGAGTGCATCACCGCGCGCGTATATACATGTGGCCATGTCTCTGGGGGCGTGTCAGCGAGCGTGTGTACACATGAGGCCATGTCTCTGGGGGTGTGTCAGCAAGCGTGCGTACACACATGTGACCATGTCTCTGGAAGTGCGTCGCCGCGTGTGTGTACATGTGGCCATGTCTCTGGGAGAGCGGCAGCGAGCATATGTATACATGTGGCCATGTCTCTGGGAGTGCGTCAGCGAGCGTGTGTACACATGTGGCCGTGTCTCTGGGAGCGCATCAGCGAGCGTGTGTACACATGTGGCCATGTCTCTGGGAGAGCGTCAGTGTGTGTGTGTATACATGTGGCTGTGTCTCTGCGAGTGCGTCAGCGTGTGTGTATATACATGTCGCCGTGTTTCTGGGAGTGCGTCAGCGAGCATGTGTACAGATGTGGCCATGTCTCTGGGAGTGCATCAGCGCGCATGTGTACACATGTGAACGTATCTCTGGGAGTGTGTCAGCAAGCGTGTGTACACATGTGGCCATGTCTCTGGGAGTGCATCAGCGTGCGTGTGTATACATGTGGGCAAGTCTCTGGGAGTGCATCAGCGCGCGTGTGTGCACATGTGGCCATGTCTCCGGGAGTGCGTCAGCGAGTGTGTGTACACATGTGGCCGTGTCTCTGGGAGTGCGTCAGCGACCGTGTGGACACATGTGGCCGTGTCTCTGGGAGTGCGTCAGCGAGCGTGTGTACACATGTGGCCGTGTCTCTGGGAGCGCATCAGCGAGCGTGTGTACACATGTGGCCATGTCTCTGGGAGAGCGTCAGTGTGTGTGTATATACATGTTGCCGTGTTTCTGGGAGTGCGTCAGCGAGCGTGTGTACAGATGTGGCCATGTCTCTGGGAGTGCATCAGCGCGCATGTGTACACATGTGGACGTGTCTCTGGGAGTGTGTCAGCAAGCGTGTGTGCACATGTGGCCATGTCTCCGGGAGTGCGTCAGCGAGTGTGTGTACACATGTGGCCATGTCTCTGGGAGAGCGTCAGTGTGTGTGTGTATACATGTGGCTGTGTCTCTGCGGGTGCGTCAGCGTGTGTGTATATACATGTCGCCTTGTTTCTGGGAGTGCATCAGCGCGCATGTGTACACATGTGGACGTGTCTCTGGGAGTGTGTCAGCAAGCGTGTGTACACATGTGGCCATGTATCTGGGAGTGCATCAGCGTGCGTGTGTATACATGTGGGCAAGTCTCTGGGAGTGCATCAGCGCGCGTGTGTGCACATGTGGCCATGTCTCCGGGAGTGCGTCAGCGAGTGTGTGTACACATGTGGCCGTGTCTCTGGGAGTGCGTCAGCGACCGTGTGGACACATGTGGCCGTGTCTCTGGGAGTGCGTCAGCGAGCGTGTGTACACATGTGGCCATATCTCTGGGAGTGCGTCAGTGCGCGTGTGTACACATGTGGCCGTGTCTCTGGGAGTGCGTCAGTGCGCGTGTGTACACATGTGGCCACGCCTCTGGGAGTGCCTCAGCGAGGCTGTGTGTACATGTGGACGTGTCTCTGGGAATGTGTCAGCGAGCGTGCGTGTACATGTGGCCATGTCTCTGGGAGTGCGTCAGCGAGCATGTGTGTACATGTGGCCGTGTCTCTGGGAGTGCGTCAAGGCATGGGTGTGTACATGTGGCCATGTCTCTGGGAGTGCGTCAGTGAGCGTGTGTACACATGTAGCCATGTCTCTGGGAGTGCGTCAGGGAGCGTGTGTACACATGTGGCCATATCTCTGGGAGCGCATCAGCAAGCGTGTGT
>NW_025203936.1:6961-9000 GCF_004010195.1 Chiloscyllium plagiosum
ATATCCAAGCTCTATCATCCATGTGCCTATCCAAATCTACCATCCATGTACCTATCTAAGCTCTCCCATCCATGTACCTATCCAAGCTGTATCATCCATGTGTCTATCCAACCTCTACCATCCATGTACCTATCCAAGCTGTATCATCCTTTGCAAGCTGTATCATCCATGAACCTATCCAAGTTCTACCATCCATTTGCCTATTCAAGCTGTATCATCCATGTGCCTATGCAAGTTCTACCGTCCATGTGCCTATCCAGGTTCTACCATCCATTTGCCTATACAGGCTCTACCATCCATGTGCCTATCCAAGCTCTACCATCCATTTGCTGATCCAAGCTCTACCATCCATGTGCCTATCCAAGTTCTACCATCCATGTGAGTATCCAAGCTCTACCATCCAAGTGCCTATCCAAGCTCGACCATCCTAGTGTCTATCCAGGCTCTACCATCCATGTGCCTATCAAAGCACTATCATCCATATACCTATCCAGATTCTATCATCCATGTGCCTATCCAAGCTGTATCATCCATGTACCTATCCAGGTTCTACCATCCATGTGCCTATCCAAGCTCTACCATCCATGTGAGTATCCAAGCTCTACCATCCAAGTGCCTATCCAAGCTCGACCATCCTAGTGTCTATCCAGGCTCTACCATCCATGTGCCTATCAAAGCACTATCATCCATATACCTATCCAGATTCTATCATCCATGTGCCTATCCAAGCTGTATCATCCATGTGCCTATCCAAGCTCTACCACCCATGTGCCTATCCAAGCTGTATCATCCATGTACCTATCCAAGCTGTATTTTCCATGTCCCTATACAAGCTGTACCATCCATTCACCTATCCAAGCTCTATCATCCATGTTCCTATCCACGCTCTACCATCCATGTGCCTTTCCAAGCTCCAATATCCATGTACATATCCAAGCTGCATCATCCATTTACCTATCCAAGCTGTATTATCCCTGTGCTTATCCAAGTTCTACCATCTATGTACCTATCCAAGCTGTATCATCCATGTGCCAATCCAATCTGTATCATCCATGTGCCTATCCAAGCTCTTCCATCCATGTGCCTATCCAAGCTGTATCATCCATGTGCCTATTCAGCCTCTACCATCCTTGTGCCTATCCAAGCTCTACCATCCATGTGCCTATCCAAACTCAACCATCCATGTCCCTATCCAAGCTGTATCATCCATGTGCCAATCCATGCTCTACCATCCATTCACCTCTCCAAGCTCTATCATCCATGTGCCTATCCAAGCTCCACCATGTGCCTCTCCAAGCTGTCTGATCTATGTACCTATCCAAGCACTACCATCCATGTGTCTATCCAAACTGTATCATCCATGTTCCAATCCAAGCTGTATCATCCATGAACCTATCCAAGCTCAACCATCTATGTACCTATCCAAGCTGTATCATCCATGTGCCTATCGAAGCTCTACAGTCCATGTGCCAATCAAAGCTCTACCATACATGTGCCTATCCAAGCTGTGTCATCCATGTGCCTATCCAAGCTTACCATCCATTTACCTGTCCAATCTGTATCATCCATGTGCTTATCCAAGCTTTACCATCCATGTGCCTATCCAAGCTGTATCATTCATGTGCCTATCCTAGCTCTACCATCCATTTACCTGTCCAATCTGCATCATCCATGTGCCTATCCAAGCTTTACCATCCAGGTGCCTATCCATGCTGTATTATCCATGTGCCTTTCCAAGCTCTACCATCCATGTGCCTATCCAAGCTGTATCATCCATGTACCTATCTAGGCTCTACCATCCATGTGCCTATCCAAGCTCTACCATCTGTGTACCCATCCAAGCTCTACCATCCATATACTTATCCAAGCAATCCAATCCATGTGCCCATCCAAAATCTATCATCCATGTACCTATGCAAGCTGTATCATCGATGTACCTATCCAAGCTGTATCATCCATATGCTTATCCAGGGTCGACCATCCATGTGCCTATCCAAGCTGTATCATCCATGTGCCTATCCAAGATCTACCGTTCATGT
>NW_025203937.1:0-759 GCF_004010195.1 Chiloscyllium plagiosum
AGGAGGACTCCCGTGTAGAGAGCCCTCCACTGGGGATTCCCACTGCCTGGTGCTAACACTGTCTTTATTTATTTTTTTACAGCTATTATTATTAGCTACTCATCTTTGAAGATCTACACTTTAATGTTTACTAGTAAGCATTCAGATTATGTAAACTTGCAAAAATAGGATGAGTCTGAAATAACTCCACAAACACTTATATCTCATCACCAAGTGACCCTATATTCACACGTGGAGAGCCGCTGACGCTGATCCCGCTCCCTCAGAGCCAGCTCTCAGAGTGAACACCATGTCTGATACTGCTGTTTATTTATTTATTTTTTATTTCTTTTTTATCTTTTTTCTTTTTTTACATTTTTTTCCCCACACTACCGCCTAACTGCGGTAGTGCTTATTTTTCCCCCCAGCACCCATAGTGTGTGTGCGTGCGCAGACGAGAGACACAGTGAACACCATGTCTGATACTGCTGTTTATTTATTTTTTTTATTTCTTTTTTATCTTTTTTCTTTTATTACATTTTTTTCCCCACACCCATAGTGTGTGTGCGTGCGCAGACGAGAGACACAGTGAGAGACACAAGGTGCACGAATTTTTATTCAATTTCCACCACCAGGAAGATAGGAAAACACCCGAGTGGCCAGTGACAAGCAGTGCCCTTCACAAAGGGCAGTGCTGTGTGATCAAACAGTGAAGGAGAGGGCAGGGATTAAATCAAAATAGAGTTGGAGGGGGAAATGATGCACTCCACTCCCTGCGGC
>NW_025203937.1:7674-9000 GCF_004010195.1 Chiloscyllium plagiosum
CACTCACCTATTGTACTCTATGCTACTTTCTTTCCACCCCCACCCTCCTCTCATTTATTTCTCCACCCTTCAGACACTCTGCCTGTATTCCTGATGAAGGGCTTTTGCCCAAAACATCAATTTTCCAACTCCTCGGATGCTGCCTGACCTGCTGTGCTTTTCCAGCACCACTCTACTCCAGAATAGGGTCCTCGTCAGTCGACTGGACAGGGCACCCACCGACAAAAGACACAGGACCGTTCAGAAAGTAACGGGACGCATCTTCCCAGTCGTCGACGGTGACCACTCCGCCGTTGAAGACAGTATCCCAGACGACGCCCCAATTGTGAGAAATGGCTCTCACTCTTCAATAATTTCAGTCTGAGTCAAATTCCGAAGCAGGTATTTATTAAAACATTCTTATAAGAATGGGTGACAAGTAGGCACCCCAATCAACGTGTTACATCGCAAGTTATACAGTTCAGCTGAGTCTCTCAGTACTCCTCTTTTACCTTATTGGCTTAGCACGCAAACGTCAAACCTACCATAAGCTACTCACTTCACTCCTCCTCTGTTTACTTCTCCCATTACTCTAAGCCTGTCGCCCCTTACTCTTGTTTGTTCTTGCCTTATTTGGCCATATACGTGTCAAAGTTCAGGTGTTAGCTTGACTGTTTTACCACATCACTCTGTGGTCTTTTGTTAACGTGCATCCCCCTTCGCTACAAGCTGTGTATGTACTTGCTAGATCAACACTTCTTCCTCACACTGAGCCTTATGACCTGTTTGTGATTTGTGTACGTGTTTGCGAAAGCAACATTTCATCCTCTATAGTCCACACTGAGCCTTATGGCCTCTGATTGTGGTTTCTGCAGCACTGAGCCTTATATTTTTCACTAAATTTTTTTACAAGCTTCTTGCAGAAGGAATACTTACATTTTTCACAAACATATTCTCTACACCCTCACGTCCCTTTTAAAACTTTCACCTCTCACCTTAGAATGATGCCCTCTAGTTTTGAATTTCCCAACCCTAGGGAAAAGACCTTTGCTATTATCAATGCCCCTTATGATATGATAAACCTTTATTAGGTCACCCCTCAACTTCCTACTCTCCAATTAAAAGTTTTCCAGCTTATCAAGCCTCTCTTTATAACTCAAACCTTCCAGTCCCAGTAACATCCTTGTAAAGCTTTCTGAACCCTCTCCAATTTTTTTTTGTGGACGGCACGGTGGCACAGTGGTTAGCACTGCTGCCTCACAGCGCCAGAGACCCGGGTTCAATTCCCGCCTCAGGCGGCTCTCTGTGTGGAGTTTGCACATTCTCCCCGTGTTTGCGTAGGTTTCC
>NW_025203938.1:0-9000 GCF_004010195.1 Chiloscyllium plagiosum
CGCCAAAGAAATCTGCACCATCAGGCTAAGCCAGCCTGGGCACACAGAGCAGTCCAGCATCCTGGGTGATATGGGACTCCCTGCGATGCAGTGAGAAGGTTAATAATCTTCTGAATTCTGCACAGGTAAGAGCTACCACCTTCTCTACTGTTTAATACTCACAGGGACACCACACACTAAGTCTTTCACTACACATGCTTCACAATAGGATTTATAGACTACAACCCTTACATTTGTATGCATTGTTTCCATTCAACAGCTCACCCACATTACCCTCTAATTTACTACTTTTCTTGATCTTTTTGCTTCATGCTCACTCAGTGGAAATACTCCAGTACCTCTCCTGATCTCGCACCAACACTAACTGCTCTTCCATCCACATTCATCCTATTTCCATTGATATATTCCATTGAGAAAAAAAATGTCAAATGAAGATGCTCACTCAGTGGAAATACTCCAGTACCTCTCCTGATCTCGCATTAACACTAACTGCTCTTCCATCCACATTCATCCTATTTCCATTGATATATTCCATTGAGAAAAAAAATGTCAAATGAAGACAAGAGGCTGTCAGGTTCTTCACACTTTACAAGAAGACAGTACCCAAGCCAACTGGCAGAGAACCCAGCTCACATGGGAATGGGGAGAGCTCAATGGGCAACCAAAACATTAAGCATTCACTTCAGCTTTGGAAATCACCTTTCACTTTTGTATGTATATGTTCACATGTACTGTTACAATGTATATTGGGGACCTGGTTAATTCACATCCCTGTGAGAGATGAGCAGCTTCATCAAAAACACTCCAAAATGAAAGAGGTTGTAATGGCCGAGCGCTGCTCAGCTCTCACAAGTAAGTGACTCCTTGAGTGCAGAAAACTTCAGACGTCACGGATCTTTGAATCGTGGTGTTCAGGATTGCAATCAAGCTGTTACACTTTAATGTGGACAAAACTGAGGCCAAATGCAGTGCCAAATGTTTTTCCAGCACCACCCTTTCTGACTCTGACTCTCCAGCATCTGCAGTCCTCACTTTCTCCATCTCCCAACCTTGAATGGCAGTGCACTCCCTTGAAAAGCTGTTAACTGTTCATCCAGATTAATGGGTACATTCTGCGTGGCAATGCTTCAATCAATCAGATTCCATTTGACAACCAATAAGCATTCTCCTCTCATGTAGTATAAATGTTGGTTTTTCCCCTTGAATTGGAATTCTTGTAAATGTGATGAGTTCAAGATAAAAACCTTTGACACAATGTAGACATTTTTCCAGCAATACTCAAGTTCTGCATTACTAATGTTGCATTCTATTGGGGAAACAAAAAAGATGAGAAGGATGTTGCTAACTCAGATGTTCAGGAGCATATGAAATTGAAAGAAAGATTATATAATGCTCCAAAGATTAGTTATAACTCAAAATAAGATTGATTGGTATATATTCCTATTTGAATAAAAATATTGGGGAATTTTAAAAAGCAGCAAAGGACAACTGAGAAAAAGAATTGAGAGAGAAAACTAGCAAAAAATGTAAAAGCAGACAGTAAAAGCTTCTGCATGCATTTGAAAAGGAAGAGAAAGTAGCTAAAATAAATATTGGTCCTTGAGAAGCTGAGAGTAGGGAATCCATAATGGGAAACAAGGAAATGGAGAGATTGAGCAAGTATTTTATATCGGTCTTCATCGCAAAAGATGCAGAGAGCATGCCAAACATAGTAGAAAATCAAAATTCATAAAGGAGAGAGGAACTTAAAATGATTGAGATGATTGATTATCCAATCACAGGGGTTCGACTTCAACCACTATTTAAGGTGCTGCACAATTAGCTGAATCTCAAATTAGGATCTAAACTAATAAGAGTTGTTACTCTTGTATGTTCATATTCATCCCTTGAACGACAGTATTAAGGAGAGGAAGGAATGGAAATCTAATCATTAGCCTTACAGTCTGTGATATTAAAACTAATTTTAGTGATGTCGCAACAGTTGTATACCTGCCTATAATGTGGTTGTTCTGATTTGGCAGGAGATTTAAGAGGATTAAGAGACCTTATGATACAGTTGGATTAACCTATACCCATCAGATGTGAGCATACTACTGGATATCAAATCAGAATTTGGAGTAAGATTTGCATTTGAATTCACTTAAACTCTCTAGAGTGGGATAAAAATACTGCTGGTATGGAGGCAGCAAACTATTTAATTGGTTGTGAGAGTTCTGAATGGGGATGCAGCCACTTTTCCTTCTCTGGTCTTATTAGGTCCAGGGCAGATAGGCTCTGAGATGGTCTTCCTGCCTCACCATCAAATGCCCAGTTCAGGGGGAGATAATAACGTGAAGGTAATGTTATTGGACTATCAATAAAATTACCTTGGTCCAAGCTAAACTCTGGGAACATTGGTTCAAACACCACCATTGCAGCTGGTTTAATGTATATTTAGTGAATAAATGTGGAATAAAAAGATCATCTTAGTAGTGGCACTTTCAAACTACCATCAATTGTTGTAAAAATCCATCCAGTTCATTCATGTCTTTTAGGAAAGAAATCAGCCAAATTTACCCAGTCCAACCTACCCGTGACTTACAGAAATACAATCGAATCTTGGACTTTGCAAACCACTCAGTTTAGTGGTATTTGGGGATGGGGAAAAAATGTTAGCCTTCCCAGCAATGCCGACACTCCATAAAGAAAAGGGAAAAAAATGGTTTCAAACTGTCACCACTGATATTTAATCCGAGGCAGAGAGAGTATTCACCACATAGTCAACCCAAAAAGCAAACGCAGAGCAGAGTCAGATTGAAAGTAACGGCTGGATGGCAACATTTCAGCTCAATAGGACAGCAAAAGCAGAATTTCGATTTGTGGAACCTGTTTCAAATGTATTGATTCCCTTTAATGGACCAAAAGACAAATCCCAATGGAAGGTGATGATTATTTCTGCTTTCTACTCTGTTGTGATACTAAGTTTGGACATGGAAGATAGCCATCAGCTCCATTTTCTTTGCAACCAGTGATCAGTGTACCTGCATTGTTGTATTTGAACTCCAGCAAATAGTAACTAAGTAACAGACAAAAAAAAATTGGAAATATGAGGACCAAGACAACATCAGTAAAAAAATAGCTGCAAGCGCCAGATTGCTATAAAAGCCCACTGGTTTACTGATGTACTTTGTTTTATGGAAGAAGACTTGATTATGTGTAATTCCAGAGAAACATAGTTAAATCTCAACGACCTGCTACAGTAACCACTACAGTAAACTTCTCAGTCAAAGCTTCTCAGCAACTATAGATAGGCAATAGATGCCAGCTTTTCGAGAGACAACCACATTGCTATAGTTAGATTAGGTTAGATTCCCTACGGTGCGGAAACAGGCCCTTTGGCCCAACAAGTCCACACCGATCTTCCAAAGAGTAACCCACCCAGACCCATTTCCCTCTGATTGATGCACCTAACACTAGCATGGCCAATTCACCTGACCTGCACATCTTTGGACTGTGGGAGAAAACCGGAGCACCCGGAGGAAACCCGCACAGATACGGGGAGAATGTGCAAACTCCACACAGACAGTCGCCCAAGACTGGAATTGAACCTGGGACCCTGGTGCTGTGAGGCAGCAGTGCTAACCACTGAGCCACTGTGTCGCCCTAAATAAGTGAGTGACAATAAAATAAAAAGCTTCATAAAAGAATATTCCTCATCACACTATAATGACCATGTATGGCTAACAATGGATTCCGTGCAGGACAGCATCCTTTTGTAAAATAAAATCGAATGGCTACTGAAGACTGATGACATTGCCACAATAATGAAACGAGCGATAAATTGTATTTTGGGCTTCAGTTTATTAACTGGGTAATTGACAGGTGTTGGTTGAAGAATGTATGGTGTACTTCAGTGGTGTTTCACTCAACTGAACTGCAGGCATTACCAATAACCAAGAAGCCTTACAATCTGCATGTGAAAATGAAAAACTATTCAGTGCTGAGGGTGGGAGATAGAAACAGAAAATGCTGCAGCAAACAACTGGGCCATCCACATGTAAAGATAAATTTAAGACAGGTTAAAGTTTAGCCTCCAATCCTTCAGAACCAAAACTGAAAGATATATTTGTGGACTGGAAAATTAAACAATCAATGGGACGAATTAGAAACACTATTCGCCATTGGGAGGCTAATTGAATTATCTGAAAACTGGATAGTAGAAAATCTATTAGATTATATAAAATATCATCTCTGTTAGACAATAAAAAGACATGAATTGTTAAAAAGTGCTATGAATATTAAATTAAAATAGGAAATGATGGAAACCTGCAGAGATTGCTCAAAAATTGAATTGAAAAAGTTGAGAAAGTGAAACTAACAATTAAACGCAAAGGTCAGGGAAGTCACCTGAGAAGAACTGGAACAAACTACATATTCAAAAAGGACTGGCAGGCCTTGAACCAGTGGAAGTTCAACATTTTGTTGTGTGTGAACTTTGTACTCACCGATCTCATGTGTCTTGATGCTGGAAATGAAGCCTTGTCTGTCTCAGTGCCCAGGTTGAACTATAGTTACATGCCCCAGAAATTGGGCAGAATTTGTAATTGCTGTAGGTCCAGCCCATCAGTCAGTGAACCAGTGGAGTCCTGTTCTGAGAGGTAGGCCCAAACACGCTCAACTGGAAATACCTTCTAAGACAGGAAATACCAATCAAAAGGTAATGTTAGGAAATAAACATAATGGTGCCCCATCTTGAGGAATATGTCAAGTCTGAACAGTATGCATCAATTGCAAGTTTTATTAGTTTTTGCTTCTGGCTTGTCTTAAATTTTGGGACCCTGGATAGACATCCCATTCATCAAGACCTGTTGGTCAATCAGTAGTAATGGGTCACACCACTGGGGGAGAGACCTAACACTGCCAATAGACCCAAACAGCCAGTGAATGAAAACAGAGCTCATGAGAAAGGCTCAGCAGATTGGTGGGTACATTGCAGAAGAGGCACCTCTATCAATGCCCAGTCCTTTGAAACAGGGAGCCTCCCCTCCCCGAAGACCCCAGGCAAATCCGACAGAGATTTTCAGCAGTCTCCCAGAGGCATGGAAAAGCTGCGTCACTCAACATAGTCCCTCTGCCATGTCTAACTTCCAGTGAGCTCAGTCATAATTGGGATCAACTGGCTGAATAGTAAGCTGAATTGATAACATGCCAAAAGCAGGTGAGCCATTTGTTCCTTGAATTTAGGCTCAAGAGGCTTGTGTGATTCTAGGGGCTAAAGTCCAACGTCTCCCTTCCTTGACAAGCAAGTTCACTTCTTGGTATCAACTGTACTCCAGCCCCCAATGCTTGCTATAGAAACAAATGATGTAAGGGAAAGACTGAACTAAACAGGAAAGTCTTGTTCATGAAAATTCTTTGCATCAGTTGCTGCTGATAGCTCTTGTCCAATTTTCTGACCAATGCAGACTGGTTTTTGAACTTGCCTACAGATCCATGGATGAGTGAATAATAAACTTTTGAATATCTGATCCGTGCAGCTGGTGGGCAAGATTCCCTATCACGGATGCATACTTGGAAAAGTAACTTGATATTATTTACAGGTTGTACGACTATTGCGCTGAAAGTTAAAAATGTCCACTGGTAGTTTTAAAATGTGATAAAATATTATGTTATGAAATGCTATAAAAATGTGAAAAATTAGCTAAATGACAATGGAGACAGCAATTGGGAAGATCTGTATTTTTATCATAGTTTGTAATAGCCCATGTTATGGATGGATGGAATATTGTTTAACTAATAGCCAATATTTTAGATGTTTGAAATGCCTCCTATTCTTGCATTAAACAATTAAATCCTGCTTAAAATCTAGAGTTTTCCACAGGCCAACTTCCCAGTATTATACCATGGATTAGGGAAGATCAAGTTAACCGTTGCTTCTCTTCTGATTGCTATTCAGATTCTGATGGCAGGAATGATCTTATTGATGTTGTCAGGTTGAATGGTTGCTGAACTCGCTGTCAAGATTATCACATGAACAATTGCTGTTCGGGCAAAATCCAGGTAGTACGGGAATCTTTGAAATTGGGGCTCAGCATCAAACATGAGACAACAAAATTGTAGAGATGAAAATCAAGAATAACAGAACAATTCAAACCGTGTTCTGTTTTTCCAGTGCCAAAGAGTCCCAATGTTTTCAATTTCTATAGCTGTCAAACTAGGACAGAGTTGGAATGAAATCCTCTTCCTGTCAGAAAGTTGAGACCTTATAAAGCTTATGAATTGTCAAGATGAGACAATCTGATACAATCCCAATAAAGGATGTATATTCAAACATGAAATAAATGTATTTTATTTAATGTACCATGGGAAATGTGCCTATTTGGTGATTTTAATTATTCGAACATTGTTTATTATTTTGAAATGATATTACAATAAATATTTCACTGTAAAAGCAATTAGTGTTAATAACACTGGATAATGCTGTATATGAAATTGCTGATGGTGGCACTTGGGTTTTGTACTTAGCTGCTGTCAGATGCTTTCTGGAATGATATGACAAGGACAAAACAACCTTATGTATTGAAAAAGAAATTCAAAGATTTTCATCATTGCAAGACTGGTAGGATGGAAGTGACTGATTTGATAAATATACACCTGAAGAACTGTTAGAATTTGATCCCCTTATCTAAAGAAAGCTATCCTAGCTATGAAACAGTCCAGACAATGTTTAAGAGAATGATCCCAAGTATGGAGGGATTGAATAGGTTAAGATTGTATTCATTGGGGTTTAAAGAATGAGAGGTGACTTTATTGAAACTATTAAGATTCTTAAGGGGCTTGACAGGATAGATGTCGAGAAGCTGTTTCACCTTGAGGTAGAGTCTAGGATCAGGTGGCATAATCTCAGAGGGAGGAGTTGCTCATTTAAGGCAGAGATGAGGAGGAATTTCTTCTCTGAGCGTAGTGAATTTGTGGAATTCTTTACTACAGAGGACTATTGAGTCTGGGTCATTAAGATGTTCAAGGCTGAGACAGCCTGATTTTTAATCACTAAGGGAATCAGTGGTGATGAGATAAAAGCAAGGAAGTGGAGTAGAGAATGATCAGATCAGCCATGAACCTATTGAATGGCATATCAGACTTGATGGGCTGAATGACCTACTTTTCCGCCTATGTTTTACGGTCTCATAGCATCTGACAGGGAATTGAACAAGATAGACCGAAGAATTTCTGGTTTGAAACTTTGTGCTGAGCTAGATAATGGGAGCTAAGAAACAGTCAGTGTTGTATTTATGCATTCAGGAAAGGAAAAATCTGTCTGCTTACTCAACTCTGAATACATCCAAATTCACAGTGCAATTATTATATGAAGACTGGACTGTGCTATGTGTAATGACATATATGTTTGAACAGTAGATTCATTTACGAAGAATAAAACACCAGAATTAGTGCTTTCAGGACAGGAGGAGAACAAAATACAAGGGGCAAGTCATGAAAACAAAATACTGATTGCACAATGTAAATGAAGGACTGTCTTTGAATGACAGGTTCTCAAAATAACAAAAAAACAAAAATTGCTGGAGAAACTCAGCAGGTCTGGCAACGTCTATGGAGACAAATCAGAATCAGTATTTCAATTCCACTGACTCTTCAGTTCCCAGAATACTTGCACCTTCTATTTCTCAAAAGGTGAAGGCCAAGCATGCGAATGTAGTCCAGTACCAGGGGAATGCTTGCACTTCTCTTTCCTCTGGGGATCTGAATATGGATGTTAAACTGGCTAGTGTATCACCCTGCAAAATGTCATTTTTCACTGCGGTGCATTTCCTGCCAACGCATTTGAAAATGAAGCCAGCGCCAAAGCCATCATCACTGAGCACTTGCATTGCACTGGAACTGGAGGTTGGAACTGGAACCAGAGGTGATGTTCCCATTGTTACCCTTCCTGTTCTTCACTCCCTTCTTCATCTCTCTCTCTGTACTTCTCACCACCTGCTGTCCATCCCGTTCTTTGCACCCTTTGCCATTCTACTCTCTGTCCAATGTCCCTTCTGTCTCCTCACTGCCTTGCTTTCTGCTACCCTCACTGCCTAGTTTTCCATTTCCATCACTCCCCTGCCCTGCTCTTCAACTCTCCTAACTTGTCCAAATCCTTCTGCAGCCTCCCCGCCTCCTCAATGCTACCTGTCCCTCTACCTATCTTTGTATCATCTGCAAACATAGGGAGAATGCTCTCAGTTCCTTCATCTAGATCGTTAATGTATAAAGTGAAAGTTGTGATCCCAACACTGAGCCTTGCGGAACACCACTTGTCACGAGCTGCCATCCTGGGAAGGATCCTTTTATCCCCACTCTCTGCTTTCTGCCAGACAGCCAGGCTTCTAACCAAGCCAGCACCTTGCCTCTAACGCCATTGGCCCTTATCTTACTCAGTAGCTTCCTGTGCGGCACCTTGTCAAAGGCCTTGTTGAAGTCCAAGTAGATAACATCCATTGGCTCTCCTTGGTCTAACCTGCTCATTAGCTCCTCAAAGAATTCTAACAGATTTGTCAGGCATGACCTCCCTTTGATGAAACCATGCTGACTTTACCCTATTTTACCATGTATTTCCAAGTATTCAGAAATCTCATCCTTCACAATGGATTCCAGGATCATACCCACAACCGAGGTTAGGCTAATCAGTCTGTAATGTTCCATCTTTTGCCTTACTCTCGTTTTAAACAGGGGTGTAACGTTAGTGATTTTCCAGTCCTTTGGGACCTCCCTTGATTTTAGCGATTCCTGAAAGATCACCACTAACTCTTCAGCTGTCTCCCTTTGAACTCTGGGGTGTAGTCTATCTGGTCCAGATGACTTATCCATCTTCAGGCCATTCAGTTTTTCCAGCACCTTCTCCTTTGTTATGGCCACCATACTTAGCTCTGTCCCCTCAGTCTCTTGAATCTTTGAGATATTACTCCATTGTGAAGACTGACACAAAGTAATTATTCAGTTCCTCAGCCATTTCCTTGTTCCCCACTC
>NW_025203939.1:0-9000 GCF_004010195.1 Chiloscyllium plagiosum
TGTAATTCTGGGTACAATTACAAAGTTTAAAAGACATTTAGATAAGTAGATGACTAGGAAAGGTTTGGAGGGATATGGACCAGGAGTAGGCAGGTGAGACTAGTTGGGTTTGGGATTATGTTTGGATGGACTGGTTGGACTGAAAGGTCTGTTTCTGTGCTGTATGACTGTACAACTCCTGCAGTGGTGTGAGGAAGTCATTCAGCCCATCAAGGGCACACAAGATCCATTGAAAAGCATCCCACCAGACCAACCTTATCCCCCTAACCCTGTATTTCCCATGGCTAATCCACATAGCCTGCACACTATGGGCAATCTCCCATGGCCAATCCAGCAAACTTGTACAACTTTGGACTGTGGGAGGAAACTGGAGCACCTGGAGTCTAACCCTAACCCTAATCCTCACCCTATCACACCCACTCTCTCACAGACACTCACAGCCACGCCCAACTGCGGAGTAGATTAGGATTGTTTTCATTAGAAAGATGGAGGTTGAGGGGGGAACTGATTGAGGCCTACAAAGTCCTGAGGGGTATTGACCGGGTGGATAGCAAGAAGCTTTTTCCCAGAGTGTGGGACTTAATTACTAGGGGTCATAAGTTCAAAGTGAGAGGGGAAAAGTTTAAGGGACATATGTGTGTTAAGTTCTTTATGCAGAGGGTTGTGGGTGCCTGGAACACTCAGCCAGTAGAGGCAGTCACGATAGCGTCATTTAAGATGTATCTAGACAGATACATGAAGGGCAGGGAGCAGTGGGATGCAGACCCTTAGAAAATAGGCAAAAGGTTTAGATAGAGGATCTGGATTGGCGCAGGCTTGGAGGGCTGAAGGGCCTATTCCTGTGCTGTAATTTTCTTTGTTCTTTGTATGTAATAGCTATTGTACAGAAGTTATTTCAACCTGTCAACCAATGCCACCATTTTAGTTCCATGAGCTACAATCCAACTTACAATTGCTCAATCATGTTGAATATTCAAGTATCTTGATAAATTAACAGCATTTCAAAACAAACATTCAGTAAGATCATCTTCACAGAACATCCCCGCACGTTTCACTGCCTGCAAGGATAAAGGTAATAGCAATGTGTGAAAACACCACCACCTCCCACATTCTCCTCCAAATCACAGACCATCCTGACCTGGAGCTATGTTGCTGTTCCTTCACTGTCCATGCAGCTCCTATTGTACGACTTTACTGGCACCAGGTGGACTGCAGTCACTCGAGAGAAAATGGGGTTCCCAATCACCTTGTGAGAAATTGGGGGTGGGCAGTAAATATTGCCAAAGATGCCCATGATCTGAGAATTACCTTTAAAGAGATTGAATAAATCCCCAATTTAGTGTACATGTATTGAAACAATTGAAATCTCGCCTAAGTTAATTATCCTTGACTTCTGGTTAAAGAGGACTAGGCAGAGTAAACAGGAAGAAGATTTGGGATGACCAAGGAGTCTATAACCAAGGGTCCCCATTTAAGGATAAAAGGTGGGCCATTTATGACTCCAATGAAAATAAATTTCTTCACCCAAAGAGTGGGGAGCCTGTGGAATTCTCCTCCACAAAGAAATTGAGGCCAAAGCATTGAATGTTTTCCAACTAGAGTTATAGTTTTTTGGGACTAAAGGGATCAAAAGGTATGACAAGAAAGTGGGAACAGGGGTCTGAGTCAATGAATGGTTTGGGAAAGCTCCTGGATTGATCTAAATGACCTGATACAGAAGAACATGCTAGAATATTATCCCTTATCAACCCTGGTAAGAAAGGGTTACAAGAGCTGCTCAGAGGCTAAGTTTACTGTAGCAAGTAACTCACCACCTGACTCCCCAAAACCTGTCTACCATCTACAAGGCACAAGTCAGGCATGTGATGGAATATTCCTCACTTGCCTGGACGTGTGCAGCTCCAACAGCACTTGAAGCTCGACACCATTCAGGACAAAGCAGTCAGCTTGATTGGCTTTTGCCCGAAACGTCGATTTTTGCCTGTCCTCAGATGCTGCCTGAACTGCTGTGCTCTTCCAGCACCACTGATCCAGAATCTGGTTTCCAGCATCTGCAGTCATTGTTTTTACCTCATTGTTTTTACCACTACATTCACTCCCTCCACCACTGACACTCGGTAGCAGCATATCTCAGTATCCAGAAGATGCACTGCAGAAATTCACCAAAGATCCTTAGACAGCTGTCCAAACCCAGAGTCATTTCGATCTAGAAGGACAAGGGCAGCAGATACTTGGGAATACCACAACCTGCAAGTTCCCCTCCAAGCCACTCACCATCCTGACTTGGAAAAATACCACCATTCCTTCAAGATCCTGGAATTCTCTCCATAAGATCATTGTAGGTCAATCCAGAGCACAAACACTGCTGCAGTTTGATAAGGCAGTCCTACCACCATCTTCACAACGGCAGCTAGGGATGGGCATTAAATGCTGGCCCAGCCTGTAACACCTATGTCCCACGAATGAATAAAAAAATCCCTCTCTCCTTCCTTACTGCTTAAAGTCCCTCATTCCTGGAACACTTCTGTTTCCTCTAAAGTATTGCCACATCCTAAGGCTGTGATCATGAATATTCTGTAGTCTAATACTCCGAGATCTAGATCAGAGAAAGCAATGGTCCCAGCACTGACTGTTTGGAAACATCACTGTCTACCTCTCTTCATTTTGAAACACAATTACTAACCAGGACTCACTCAGTACTTCAGCTGAGTATTTAAAACAAGGACACTCTGCCTCTTACAATGCTTTTTATTAGAAAGAAGAACCATTTTTAAGTCAAATAGAAGAGGTAGATTTCTTCAAAGTGCACTGATCCAAACTGGGGCACTGATTGAGTTTCTTGTTGACCTATTTCGACTGAAAACAGGACTTCGGTACGTTGCACACATTTGGGGAGTTAAATTTCAGACGATTCATTCACTGTGAACCTCCCCAGCAAGGGTTGTGGTGGGTCTAGAATGTTCCGGTAGCCAGTCACTGCTGTCTCGATGTGTAACAGCCACGTTCTCTGTAAGAGAAGTAATGCAATCAGTTTTACAGTGTCCTGTCGCTTCACTGGCTCATCCGATGAAATCACTACTTCATTGGAAAGCTAAATACATCATGTTTTGTACAACTGCTGTGAGAAAACAGAGTGCCTTGGACTGAGACAGTACTGATTGTAAAGATCAAACTGTCACATAGCATGGAAAGAAACCCTTTGTTTCAACTCATCCATGCCAACTAAATTAATCCTAAATTAAGCTCCCATTTGCCAGCACGTGTCCCATATCCCTCTAAACCCTTCCTATTCATACATCCATCCAGATGCCTTTTAAATGCTGTAATTGTACCAGCCTCCACCACTTCCTCTGGCAGCTCATTCCATACACGCACTACCCTCTGCATGAAAATGATGCCCCAGAAGCCTCTTATTTCTTGCCCCTCTCACCCTAAACCCTCTAGTTCTGGACTCACCCACCCCAGGGAAAAGACCTTGGCTATTTACTCTATCCTTGTCCCTCATGATTTTATAAACATCCATAAAGTCACCCTTCAACCTCCGACACTCCAGGAAAAACTGCCCTAGCCTATTCAACCTCTCCCTATAGCTCAAATCCTCCAACCCTGGCAACATCCTTATAAATCTTTTCTGAACCCTTTCAAGTTTCACAACATCCTTCCGATAGGAAGGAGACCAGAACTGTACACAATATTCCAACAGTAGCCTAACCAATGACCTCTACAGCTGCAACATGACGTCCAAACTCCAATATCCAATGCTCTGTCTATTAAAGGAAAGCATATCAAACGCCTTCTTCACTATCCTATCTACCTGCGACTCCACTTTCAAGGAACAATAAATCTGCACTCCAAGGTCTCTTTGTTCAGCAACACTTCCCAGGACCTTACCATTAAGGTCTGATTTGCTTGGATTTGTCTTTGCAAAATGCAGCATCTCACATTTATCTAAATTAAACTCCATCTGCCATTGCTCATCCCACTGGCCCATTTGATAAGATCCTGTTGTACTGTGAGGTAACCTTCTTCGCTATCCACTACACCTCCAATTTTGGTGTCATCTGCAAACTTACTAACAATATCTCCTAGTGGACCCAGCACCGATCCTTGTGGCACACCATTGGTGACAGGCCTCCATTCTGAAAAGCAACCTTCCACCACCTCCCTCTAGCTTCGACCTTCAAGCCAGTATTGTATCCAAATGGTTAGTTCTTCCTGTATTCCATGAGGTCTAACCTTGTTAGATGTCTTTTGTAGATTCTGATAATTTGACAAACTAGATAAAGGGCTTAAACTTGTACCAGGATTTTAAATTAGAGTACAATTTGAAACACCTTTACATGACTGTCCCTGTCAAATCCTCTCAGTATCATGTTTCTTTCGGTAAGCTTATTCTTCTAAACTCTAATATAAAGCCCTGATCGGTTTAGCTGTTTCATCAATATTTTACAAGATTGCAAGAGGGAGAAGCATATGCTGATAGAAAGTAGAAAGCTAATGAAAAAAGATAATCATTTTCAGAAACAAGACATTATATTTCCCATTTTAAGGCTTATAGATTACATAAACCAAATCAAATGTGAGGAGCTTCTAGGAAGCAGTACCCCATTAAAATCAAACAAACTGCTTATGAAATATTCTACTTGATTAATATTTTGTACAATCTAAAACAAATAAGCCATAATCTATGAATCTGGCCTAAGTCAATCACGCAGGATCTTCAAATATCCATACAGCGGGTGGGATTATATTACTATATCTACTAAGTGGAGATTAAAAGGTTAAATCTAAGTCAGTAAATGAAGGAAGAAGTGAAGCAATTGATAAACAAAGGCAAAGGCAATCAAGCACTCTGAAGCAGAACTTGGTTTGTGAAGTGATCTCGGTCTGCCCCTTGCCTTCCCAAAAAAAAACTTCTCAATATAGGTCCTATGAAGATTGAAAATAACTGAATAAAAAGAATGCAAATTAGAATTACTGACAATAAACTTCAGGGTACGTTTGCAATACAACTGACATTACTCTTGCACAAAATGAAATGCTGCAGTCTATTCTGATCTGGTGTAAACAGCACAGCAGTAGAGTTTTGCAGAAAAAAAAACTCGCATTCATTCCAACACCAACACAGCTTTTGCATTCACATGCTTTAAATAACCATTACCCAAGTGCACAGAATAGAAACTATCTGAACTATTCAGAAGTTCTGGGAATGAGAGCATATGGGGGAGAAATGATCTAAGCAGATTTTAAAAGAACAGAAACATATTTCAGTGACTTAGGATCTTAATCCCAAAATACCTTTACATTAATTATATTAGATAAATGTTAGATTTGTTACATAACTGCTACAAGTTTTCTACTCATTTTTCAGTATCTTAGACAGTCAGCTGACATGTAGTGTCCATTTTGAAATGGACACAAGTGAGATTATCCAGCAGGGCAGAATTCAGAATTTCTGACAATGCAGTACTTTTAGTGTTGACTGCATGAAAAAGTCAGCCTGGGCTATGTACAGGAGTAAAAACAATGACTGCAGATGCTGGAAACCAGATTCTGGATTAGTGGTGCTGGAAGAGCACAGCAATTCACTAATCCAGAATATGTACAGGAGTAGGTTTTTAACCTGTGCCCTTTTGACTCGGACGAGTCACGCAAGCAGGCACATTGATTTCTACAACACCAAAAAAAAGTGGCCATTTTCTGACATGCTATTAAGCCTGGCTTGAGGAAAGTTTTTTTTCTCCATAGGCAAAATTAAATGATTTTGTCTTTAAACAACAGCATTGTGTGGGATTTTCAACAGGGAATTCTTCCAATCCAATGTCTTTTCTGGTATAGTCTCTCTACTGATCTGTGGTGTTACTGACGATAGCAATGTGCCTCATGGATCGGTAATACTGAAGGATCCTCAGTGAAACATTCGGTATGAGTTGCATTTTAATAATGTATAAATGTAGTAATCAATACAGCAAGAAAAAGATGGGATTTAGAGAGTTCAGACAAAAGGAAATGATTTGAAAGACATTTAAAAATAAATCGCCAAAGCCTCAAATTTTAAGTGATGAAAATGATTCCAGATTAGTAAAATTCCATTTTCAGGTGCATAGGAGTTGTTTGTCAGTAAATTATGATTGAGCACTCCATCAGAAATTCATTTGCATCCATACATGGCAACCTTTTCCTCTATTGTATTTAGAGGTAAACTAATAGCTAATTATAACAACTTCATACCCTTGCATGGATTTCAAAGGCAAGTCTATTGGTAAGGTACCAGGATAACACTGAGCAGCAAGACAACTCAGAATCTAACTTCTAGAATGCCATATTTAACTGCACACACATCCCCAGAAGCTGCTGTCCGATTAATGTCTTAAGAATAAGTATTATTAGCCTCAAATGATACTTAATGCAAAGTCATAACTTATACATAGTGAGGCTTGAATCCCTAAGATTCTGACTGTGCTATCAACTTGGCCAAATGTAATTTCCATTTATGTCTTCTATACATGTACCTGCTGCAGCTCCTTGCTATGAGAACTATTTGAATATGTTCTAGTGCAACAATACTAAATGCACTATGGCCTGCAAATACCAAACCACACTAACCACAAGTGCATATATAAATATAAGAATGCCTTACTTCTCTCTCTCTCATTTCTTAAACTAAAATTAGCAGGTTGCCTTAAAGTTCCGTAATGTTATAGGTCTCTGCATGCTCTAGCGCCAATGTAAACCACTGAGTTCATCATTCATTTAGAGGAGTGGCCATCTTGCCTTGCTTGGCTGAAGTGAATTAGATTTTTTTTTTAAAAGAATCTTCACATTATCAGCAATATATTTTGAGAACTAGAAGATGCACACATTTTTAAAAATACATTTACATGCAAAAATCTGATGATTTGTGGCACTTTAACAATACTGCTCCTTGGTTAAAATTCAGAACTGTCAGCCCATCACTTGATGCACTTCATTTTGACAATATAATGAATCTTAAAACGCAGGGGAAAAAAATCAAAACTAGACTTTACTGAAGTATCAAAATATAAAACAATGTACTTACTACAAAAATAAAACATTTTTGTAAACATAATTTACTTGACTAAATATTGGAACATAGATCATAAGACACAGTTACACACATTCAAAATGCAAAATGTTTACCAACTTCTAAAGTTCAAAACACACATGACAAAAATCAAAAATGACTGCAATAGTCATAGTGTCACACAGCATGGAAACAGACCTTTTGGTCCAACCAGTCCATCCCAACTAAATTAATCCCACCTGCTTGCTCCTGCCCTATATCCCTCCAAATCTTTCCTATTTGTGTACTTATCCTAATGTGTTTAAATGTTGTAATTATACCCACTTCCACCACTTCCCTCAGGATGTTCATTCCACATGAGAATCACCATCTGTACAAAAAAGTTTGCCCTTCATGTCTTTTTAAAATCTCTCCTCTCACCTTAAAAATGTGCCACCAAGTCTTGAAATTCTCCATCCAAAAGAAAAGACAACTAGATTAAATCTATCTACACCCCTCATTATTTCATAAACTTCTGTATTGTCGCTTCTCAATTTCCTTCGCTCCAATAAAAAAAAGTCCCAGCCTTTCTTTATAACTCCAACTTCCATACCTGACAATATTCCAGCAAATCTCATCTGAACCCTCTCCAGTCTAATAATTTCCATCCGATAACTGGGTTACCAGAACTGGACACAGTATTCCAGAAGAGACCTCACTAACGTGCTATACAATCTTCTATACTCAAACAACTGAGCAATTAGGAGAAATGTGCCAACCGCCCTTTTAACCACCCTGTCTCAATGTGGCACAAACCTCAAAGAATTATGTATCTGAACTCCTAGGTGCTTCTGTTCAACAACACTACCCAAAGCCCCACTGCCGTCCTGTCCCCCCTTCAATCGAAGCAAAACGCACACAGTATAGTTTTACCTCCTTCATCTTTATTCCAGGCTCTGGAGGAAGAGACAACGATCGCCTATGTGCACGGGAACACGGGTTCCCAGTCCTCTCTGGAACAGCAGTTTCTCAGTGAACTATATAGTCATTTTACAGGGAGGAGCATTCAGATAAGGCAACATACATATTGATTGGGTGACCGTTACAATCAGAGCGTGTCAGCAGTAAAGATTAAGCCATTTGCTGCTTCACAATGAACATTCTTAACCTTGTTAATTGGCTTCACATAATGAATACTTTTCACCCACTATCCTTGCCTCCAGCACTTCACTGTTTACTGCAAGTTCTTATCTGATCAGTGTCATGTTAGCTGAACCCTTTGTTTCACAAAAACTCAAAACTTAACTCTTTCCCTAATTGCTCATATCTTATACAATTAATGGTGGTGAGAAAGTGTACAAGTCCTACCCTTGTTTTTGTCCCAAAATGCAATACCTCTCATTTATCCAGATTGAACTTCAGCCCATTAACCCATTTGATCAAGATCCCTTTGTAATCTTTGAAAACCTTCTTCACTGTCTACTGTGCCACCAATTTTGGTGCAGTCCATAAACTTTCTAACCATGCCTTCTATATTTTCATCCAACTCTTTTATATAAATGACAAATAAAAGACAACCCAGAACCAATCCCTATAGAACTCCATTGGTTCAGGCCACCACTATCATGCTGTATGTATACTGAAGCTTAATTTTTTCAAAAAAAAAGATGTTTTCATCATAGATTTATAACGAAGGGTAAGTCAAATGATATTAAGAAAGGGGAAAGCAGTACTAGCCAGATCGGCAGTGCTATGACTGGCTCTGGGGCACAACGGGAAAGGATAATGTTAAAAGGACCTTAGTGATAGAAGACTCTATAGTTAGGAGGACAGACAGGAGATTCTGTGGTCGTAAACTGGAATCCAGGAAGGTATGTTGCCTCCTGGTTGCCAGAGTCCAGAATGTCATGGAGCAGCTGCAGAATGTTCTCAAAGGGATGGTGAGCAGCCAGAAGTCATTGGGCAGATTGGCACAA
>NW_025203940.1:0-1545 GCF_004010195.1 Chiloscyllium plagiosum
TCATGATTACCTTTCTAGTGACACACTACTATACCAATATTCCACTCCTGCAAGAACGTCTAATAAATTCAATAAAAAGAGAATTACATAAAGGGAAACATGCCATTTGATTTGACAGGATATCCAATTTCCTTTATCCATTCAGGAAACGTAGGCATCACTGGCTGAGCCAGAATTTATTGTCTGCCCATCCCCTAAAATGCCTGTGGAAGAAGGGAAAGTGAGTTGTCTTCTTGCACTGCTGCAGCCCATTTGGTATAGTACACATACAATGTTGCTGTTAGGATAATTTAGGATTTTGATTCAATGACACTGAAGAAACAATATATTTCCAAATCAAGAGGGGGAGTGCCTTGGAGAGAAGCTTGTAGGTGGTTGTGTTCCCATGTAACATCTGCATGGTGGTGATCTTGGGTTTGGAAGGTGCTCCCCAAGGAGCTTTGGTAAATTTCTGCAGTGTACCTTATAGATGCACTTGTATGTAGGTGAAAGGTTTAGGGAGCAAATGTTTGTGGATATAGTGTGTGACGAGGTTATGTTATCCTTGGTTTTGTTTTCCAGGGACTCTGAAAACATTAAGTTGATGGGTTTTAGGGCCAATTTGATAATAGCTAACAGATACTGCCTCAGGCAAAAGGCTTTGAAGTTTCTAAAATAAACACTTGCATAATGAAAGGGGAGTGGCCAGTTCTCCCAGCTCAGCTTTTCTCTGGTTTGGTTTGGTTTGAGCTCAATAGTGCTGCAAAGCTGCTGCACTGAAAGAAGCAAGTCCAGCTGATCTGCCCCTCTCTCTCTGACTTCCCTCCTGTAAGACCAAGGGTTTGATTTTACCTTGTGTCAAGGGGTGTTTATGGAGATTGTTTCAAGTATTGGGAACAGCATCATTAAGTTGGGATAATCTGTTTTGTTTGTGTTTCATTTGATAATTTAATAAATAAATACTGTTTTGTTTAAAAAAAGTGGTTTGACCAGCTGCATCCCTCCTGGAATATCTGTATTACACCTGCTTAAAACAACAAGCAAAGTTAGGGTCTGGGCTACTTTCTTGAAATGATTTGAGGGGGTCGAGCCTGGCCGATAATAGAAAGGGGACTTCTGGTGGGATTTGTTCCATAGTTCCAAATTGGGATTATGGTTTTTGGATTCTAAGGGAGCAAGTGGCAGCTGTTAGTGTTTTTTGCCCCAGGTGTTGAATTTGGTTGGTTTAAAACAGTGCTCGGGATAGCAATGGTTCTTTTAGACATCAAGAATTTTCTGGGGGTTCTGCAAAAAGTGACTAAGGCCAGCCTGGACTGGGAGCTGCCTCCTTAGGTGTGAAAGCAAGAGACAATTACAGCAGTAGCTCAGTATTTAAATTTGCTCTTAATGCCATCAGAATCTTTAGAGATGGCTAAAATTCAATTAAAAATGACGCAACTTGAGTTGGAGGCAAAAGATAAGGAATTATTATTAAAAGCAGAGGAAAGTGAGGAAGCGAGGGACGAGAGTGAAAGAAGAGAGACTGACGGGGAGGGAAGAGACGGGGTGACAGACGGGAGGGAAACA
>NW_025203940.1:8256-9000 GCF_004010195.1 Chiloscyllium plagiosum
CTTAAATGAATCTACCGTGCCTGCCTCTACCACCTCTGCTGGCAACGCCTTCCAAACGGCCATCACCCTCTGTGTGAAGTACTTGCTGCGTGTATCCCCCTTAAACTTTTCACCTCTCACCTTGAAAGCGTGGCCTCTCGTTATTGAATCCTTCACCCTGGGAAAAAGCTTGTCTCTATCCACCCTGTCTATACCCTTCATGATTTTGTAAACCTCAATCAGGTCCCCCCTCAATCTCCTTTTTTTCTAATGAAAATAAACCTAATCTACTCAACCTTTCTTCATAGCTAGCATTTTCCATACCAGGCAACATCCTCGTAAACCTTCTCCGCACCCTCTCCAAAGCGTCCACATCCTTTTGGTAATGTGGCGACCAGAATTGTACACAGTATTCTAAATGCGGACGAACCAATGTCTTGTACAATTTTAACGTGACTTGCCAGCCAGCTCTTATACTCAACACCCCGTCCAATGAAGGCAAGCATACTATATGCATTTTTGACCACTCTATCCACCTGTGCAGCAACCTTCAAGGTACAATGGACCTGCACTCCCAGATCTCTCTGCCTGTCAACTTTTCCCAAGGCTTTTCCGTTCATTGTATAATTCGCACTAGAATTAGTCTTGTCAAAATGCATCACCTCACATTTGTCTGGATTGAAATCCATCTGCCACTTTTCCGCCCAACTCTCCAGTCTATGTATATCCTCCTGTATTCTTTCACAGTCCCTTATGCTTTCTGCT
>NW_025203941.1:0-2635 GCF_004010195.1 Chiloscyllium plagiosum
TTTGCAGCAGTGAGAAAAGTTACAGAGCAACTTTCTATCCCTGTAACAGCCATTATTTCTCCTGTAGAGTTTGATATTACTCACTATTCCTCCATGACTCCTTGAGCTGACTATTAACAGATATGTGAAAGTGCCTGAGGGTAATATTGGCCTTTCATTCTATTTCCTTGCTTGACTCAACTTCTTAACAGCATGACTCATAGAGGTTTTCATATTTTTCTACCTTAAAAATGAGACGATTTTTTTTCCTCACACTTAACACTTGGAGAATACTGATTTCCATGGGAGCAGAGTTTATTAAAGGAAGTATGGATTCACCTTTTTTTTTAGGTAGCCATCAGGTTTTACTGGGGTGGAGGGTCAGTGTCAAATAGAGTTGTTCTAATGGTGTCAGAGTTAGAAATGCAAAGTGCTTTTAAGACTCAAACAGATCAGCTCCAGAGTCGATTGAGTAATGCTTATTGGACTTTGCATTTAAGAGCAAACTTTGAGGCACTGTGGAGTCCATGGACTAATTCTATATCAGTTGTGGGAGATTATACCCTCTGTTTAATTATTTAAGAAACCTTTCATTATTCTATTAATTGCACTGTTGCCCTATGCTCCTAATCATTGAGTACTTGGTATTGAGTTGGATGGACAGGCCAGAGGAGCCCCCTCATGGGCCTATTCCAGGGTCTGGCTAAAGTGACTATTAATAGGCCCAGAAAGTATAAAGGAGGTAATCATTCCTGACTGTGTGCCTGCTTTTCATGATTACACCTATGCCTGGATGTCCTTGAAAAGGGAACATGCAGTATCCATTGTTACCATTACAGTTTTTCAGGGTATTAGATTAGATTACATTAGATTCCCTGCACTGTGGAAACAGGCTATTCAGTCCAACAAGTCCATACCGACCCTCCAAAAAGTAACCCACCCAGACCCATTCCCTACCCTATATTTAACCCTGACTAATGCATCAAATACTATGGGCAATTTTAACATGGACAATTCACCTAACCTGTACATCTTTGGGCTGTGGAAAGAGACCAGAGCAGCCGGAGGAAACCCACGCAGACATGGGGAAAATGTGCAAACTCCACACAGTCAGTCGCCCGAGGCTGGAATTGAACCCAGATCCCTGGCACTGTGAGGCAGCAGTGCTAACCACTGAGCCCATAATATGGAAACCCAGGGGCTGGAGTGTATCACTTTCCCTTAAAATACTTTTTAGTTTTAGTTCGCTCTGTTTTTCTCCATGTTCACCTGCCCAGTTACATCCACAGTTCCTCCAATGCTTTATGCCAGTTTCAGAATTTTCAGTTTGCAGGCTCCAGCCAACCCCTTTTTACCATGGACATGCAATCCCTTTACATGTCCATCCACCATCAGCATGGTCTCAGGGCTCTCTGCTTCTTCCTGGAACAAAGACCTGAACCACCCTCTCTGCCTGGCCGAACCCATCCTCACCCTCAACGAATTATAACTCCTCTCATTTTCTTCAGGTCAGAGTAGTGGCCATGGGTACCTGCATGAGTCCCAGTTATGCCTGTCTCCTAGGGTACTTGGGCAATTCCTTACTCCAGTCGTATTCCGGACCCAATCCACAACTCTTTCTCTGGTATATCGATAACATCATCTGTGCTGCCTCTCTCTCTCATCCGGAATTGGAAATGTTCTTTGATTTCATTTCTGATTTTCACCCTGTCTTCACCTTCCCCTGGTCTATCTCTGACATCACCCTTCTCTCCCTTGACTTCTCTGTTTCCATTTCTGGGTTAAAAATCTCACAACACCAGGTTATAGTCCAACAGGTTTAATTGGAAACACACTAGCTTTCGGAGCGACGCTCCTTCACCAGGTGATTGTCAGGTGATGAAGGAGCGTCGCTCCGAAAGCTAGTGTGTTTCCAATTAAACCTGTTGGACTATAACCTGGTGTTGTGAGATTTTTAACCCAGAAATGGAAACAGAGAAGTCAAGGGAGAGAAGGGTGATGTCAGAGATAGACCAGGGGAAGGTGAAGACAGGGTGAAAATCAGAAATGAAATCAAAGAACATTTCCAATTCCGGATGAGAGAGAGAGGCAGCACAGATGATGTTATCGATATACCAGAGAAAGAGTTGTGGATTGGGTCCGGAATACGACTGGAGTAAGGAATTGCCCAAGTACCCTAGGAGACAGGCATAACTGGGACTCATGCAGGTACCCATGGCCACTACTCTGACCTGAAGAAAATGAGAGGAGTTATAATTCGTTGAGGGTGAGGATGGGTTCGGCCAGGCAGAGAGGGTGGTTCAGGCCTTTGTTCCAGGAAGAAGCAGAGAGCCCTGAGACCATGCTGATGGTGGATGGACATGTAAAGGGATTGCATGTCCATGGTAAAAAGGGGTTGGCTGGAGCCTGCAAACTGAAAATTCTGAAACTGGCATAAAGCATTGGAGGAACTGTGGATGTAACTGGGCAGGTGAACATGGAGAAAAAACAGAGCAAACTAAAACTAAAAAGTATTTTAAGGGAAAGTGATACACTCCAGCCCCTGGGTTTCCATATTACGGGCTCAGTGGTTAGCACTGCTGCCTCACAGCGCCAGGGATCTGGGTTCAATTCCAGCCTCGGGCGACTGACTGTGTGGAGTTTGCACATTTTCCCC
>NW_025203941.1:7383-9000 GCF_004010195.1 Chiloscyllium plagiosum
TGTCTGCGTGACTTTCTTCCAGATGTTCCACCTTCCTCCACAGTCCAAAGATGTGCAAGTTAGGTGTATGGGCCATGCTAAATTGCCTATAGTGTCCAAGGATTTGCAGGCGAGGTGTGTTAACCATGGGAAATGCAAGGATGGGATGTAGGGGCGTGGATTTAGGCGATATGCTCTTCGAAGAATCAGTCTGGACTCGATGGGCCGAGTGGTCTGCTTCCACACTGTTGGGATTCTATCTCTTTAAGTAGCCTCAGGTCAATGACAGTCAGCTCTAGTGGGCTTTGATGCTTCTAATTATTTCTAATGTGATATCACAATTATTGTGAAATAGATAAAATTTATGTCAACAGTAGAGTTCATTAATTTTTGACAAAATGGATATAATGCAGGAAAATAATTTCATCTCAGGGAACAGACTTCCATGCATAAAACAGATAAATCCATCATTGAAACTGAAATGGTATAACACAAAAATAATTTGGACAAAAAATACAAACAAAATCAGTAAGAATATAGAAAATGCAGCAAGAGAGTAAAGAAATATCAAAAGGGCTAAATGAAACAATGAAAAAAGATAACTAATAAAACCTTAAGAGTATTATCAAATGAAATTCATTGAAGAAATTTTAGGATAGCTCATGAGGAAGAAGGTATATCAGAAATACTATGTATTTTACAATGATTTCTGTAAATGTAAATGAGAATACCTAATGGAGGATAGAGAACAATCATTAATGACAATTATAGAAAGGTAATTGATTCAGACCATGCTGAATTACCAGATTGGTAAGACCCAAAATGAATAAATCATTGAGGACTTCTGAGATAAGTCATAGAGAAGATAACAAAAAATTTGCCTTAATTTTTCAAACTTCATTAGATGTACAAGTAGGCATGGAAATGGAGAATAGCTAATGTTTTTTCAACTTTCACTGAAGAAAGTAAAATAAAATCACTACCTGTATAAACCAGCAATTCCGTGTTATTCACAAAATCTGAGAACAGAATTTTAATCGTAATCACAGCAAAAAAATTAATGAGTGTGTTGTTTTAATCGGCTTTGGCCTGAACCTTTCAGTAGCTGTCAAATTTGCATATTCACATTCACATCTGATCACGGCTACAAGCGTACCCACCTAAAGCCAGAGGAGTCATTCTAACACGAGCATGTTAAAGCACATGGTGATAGGCAGGCTCCTATAAAATACAAGGCTCTAACGATAATACACACTTAAAAGCCTTTGCCATCAATCACCAGAGAAGGAAGATGATCATATCATTTCTTAAACTGCAGAAATACTAATTATGCCTTTGGATGTTCAGATTTAGCAAAAGGAAGATTCAGTTGGATGGCCTTCTGTGACAATGATTACTCTCTTAACTTTGATACATTACCATCTTGCAAGAGCAAAAGCAACTTTAATTTAAGTAATATGTATCATAAAGGATAAGTTGCCCAAAAACATTTCAAGAAGTATAATAAAAATTGAACACTAATCCAAAAAAATGTGGGTGTTAACTAGGTCCTTCAAGGAGGAGAGGGAGCTAGAGTGATTAGGATGTAGATTGGTAATGCAGAAATCACCAGAGTAAGAAGACCAGAGAGTTCTGAAA
>NW_025203942.1:0-1445 GCF_004010195.1 Chiloscyllium plagiosum
TGTTATCAGTTTTGCTTGGCAATGCAAGATTTTTAACTATGTTAAGATGACTGGCAAAGGCATGTGACTTTGATTTAACATTTACTGAGATGCTGAGAGACCATTTTATATGTGGATTAATGATGTAACCATGCAGAAACCCCTGCTAGTTGAAGACCAACTTAACTTTAAACAGGTGCTACAATTGGCTTTAACATTGGAAAATGGGCCAAGTGGAGCATATGAGTTGTAGGGTATTCCAATGGAATGGACACCCTCCCTGATAGTGTGTGCATGCAGGACTTTGACTAATGCAGAGAGTAAATATGCCCAGGTAGGGAATGAAGACTTGGGGGCCATATTTGGAGTTGGGAGGTTCCACCAATACCTTTTGCAGGTGTAATTTTGTAATTGTAATAGACTACAGAGCTCTGCTAGATTTACAATGCCACCCATAGCTTCAGGCCAAATTAAATGGTTGGCTCTAATTGTCAGTGCATATAAATACAAGTTACAACACCATCTGGGAGGCCAAGTAGCAAATGTGGATGCATTGTGCTGCTTCCCACTGGCAGATACACCAGCAGTGGTACTACCTCTGGAAGTGAGCATAATGATTTGAAATTTTCTGGACACATGTCCTGTCACAGCTAACAATGTCAGACTTTGCAGATATATCCAGAGCTGGCAAAACCGAAACAGCTGGTGTTGGGTGAAACTAAAGTGTGATCCCAACCAGAATAATAACCGTTTTGGACTCAGAGAGACCAGATCATAGTAGAGGATGGCAAATTATTATGGGCAGTAGGAGGGATTGTCCCAAGCAAAAGTCATTGCCAGATACTGGCTGAAGTCCACCACAGTCATCCAGGAGTTTCCAAAGTGAAGGTGTTGGTGAAAAGTTATGATTGATGACCTGGATGACATGACCACTTTGGTAGGGCAGTGCTCAGAATGCTAACAAGAACACAAGTTGCCACCACCAACTCCTCCACATTTATGGAAATAGCTGTGTATACCCTGGACTTGATTAAACGTTGACTGTGCAGATCCTTTCTGGAACAGTCTAGGTCAGTCTGAGTTGGTCTAGGCTGGCTTGGGTCAGTGTGGGTCAGTCTACATTGGTCTGGGGTCGGGTCACCCTGGGATCAGGTCAGCGATGTACACACCATGGTCCCTATGACATTGCAGCCACGCCTGGAGAAACTTGATTCACTTCAGGGTCGTTTCATGTCCGTTATCGTCTGCAGCTCCCAGCCGCTAACCTGGGCATGTTGCTGCTGTGGGTAGCTCTGTGTTTGACCTGTGTGAGTAAATGACTCTGTTCATGTGGGTATAGTGATGGAAATGTGTTGCTGGAAAAGCGCAGCAGGTCAGGCAGCATCTAGGGAACAGGAGAATCGACGTTTCGGGCATAAGCCCTTCTTGAAGAAGGGCTTATGCCCGAAACGTCGATTCTCCTGTTC
>NW_025203942.1:6162-9000 GCF_004010195.1 Chiloscyllium plagiosum
AGGTGGATAGCCAGTTTATGTACCCAACACTTTAATTCTGGTAAAGAGGGATAGCCAGTTCATGTACCCAACATTCTAATTCTGGTCCAGAAGGACAACCAGTTTACGTACCCAACATTATAATTCTGGTCTAGATGCATAGCCAGTTTATGTACCCAACTTTCTAATTCTGGTCCAGAAGGACTGCCAGTTTACATAGCCAACATTCCAGTTCTGGTCTCGAAGGATAACTAGTGTACGTACCCAACATTCTAATTCTGGTCTAGATGGATAGTCAGTTTATGTACCCAACATTCTAATTCTGGTCTAGAAAGACAGCCAGTTTATGTACCCAACATTCCAATTCTGGTCTAGAAGGATAGCCAGTTTATGTACCCAACACTTTAATTCTGGTAAAGAAGGATAGCCAGATTATGTACCCAACATTCTAATTCTGGTCCAGAAGGATAGCCAGTTCATGTACCCAACATTCTAATTCTGGTCCAGAAGGACAACCAGTTTACGTACCCAACATTATAATTCTGGTCTAGATGCATAGCCAGTTTATGTACCCAACATTCTAGTTCTGGTCCAGAAGGACTGCCAGTTTACATACCGAACATTCCAATTCTGGTCTCGAAGTATAACTAGTTTACGTACCCAACATTCTAATTCTGGTCTAGATGGATAGCCAGTTTATGTACCCAACTTTCTAATTCTGGTCTAGAAGGATAGTCAGTTTATGTACCCAACATTCCAATCCTGGTCTAGAAGGATAACCAGTTTATGTACCCCATATTCTAATTCTGGTCTAGAAGGATAGCCAGCTTATGTACCCAACATTCCAATTCTGGTCTAGAAGGATAACCAGTTTATGTACCCAACATTCTAATTCTGGTTTGGAAGGACAGCCAGTTTATGTACCCAACATTCTAATTCTGGTCTAGAAGGATAGCCAGTTTATGTACCCAACATTCTAATTCTGGTCTAGATGGATAGCCAGTTTATGTACCCAACATTCTAATTCTGGTTTGGAAGGTCAGCCAGTTTATGTACCCAACATTCTAATTCTAGTCTAGAAGGACAGCCAGTTTACATACCCAACAATCCAATTCTGGTCTAGAAGGATAACCAGTTTATGTACCCAACAATCTAATTCTGGTCTAGAAGGACAGCCAGTTTACATACCCAATTCTGGTCTAGAAGGACAGCCAGTTTACATACCCATCAATCCAATTCTGGTCTAGAAGGATAGCCAGTTTATGTACCCAACATTCTAATTCTGGTCTAGAAGGACAGCCAGTTTATGTACCCAACATTCTAATTCTGGTCTAGATGGATAGCCAGTTTATGTACCCAACATTCTAATTCTGGACCAGAAGGACAGCCAGTCTACATACCCAACAATCCAATTCTGGCCTAGAAGGATAACCAGTTTATTTACCCAACATTCTAATTCTGGTCTATAAGTATAGTCAGTTTATGTACCCAACATTCCAATTCTGGTCTCGAAGGATAGTCAGTTTATGTACCCAACATTCCAATTCTGATCTAGGTGGATAGCCAGTTTATGTACCCAACATTCTAATTCTGGTCCAGAAGGACAGCCAGTTTACATACCCAACAATCCAATTCTGGTCTAGAAGCTAGTCAGTTTATGTACCCAACATTCTAATTCTGGTCTAGAAGGACAGCCAGTTTATGTACCCAACATTCCAATTCTGGTCTAGAAGGATAGCCAGTTTATGTACCCTACATTCTAATTCTGGACTAGATGGATAGCCAGTTTATGTACCCAACATTCTAATTCTGGTCTAGAAGGATAGTCTGTTTGTGTACCCAACATTCCAATTCTGGTCTCGAAGGATAGCCAGTTTATGAACCCAACATTCCAATTCTGGTCTAGAAGGATAGTCAGTTTGTTGACCCAACATTCCAATTCTAGTCTAGAAGGATAGTCAGTTTATGTACCAAACATTCCAATTCTGGTCTAGAAGGATAACCAGTTTATGTACCCAACATTCTAATTCTGGTCTAGAAGGATTGCCAGTTTATGTACCCAACATTCTATTTCTGGTCTAGATGGATAGTCAGTTTTTGTACCCAACATTCTAATTCTGGTCTCGAAGGATAGCCAGTTTATGAACCCAACATTCTAATTCTGGTCTAGAAGGATAGTCAGTTTCTGTACCTAACATTCCAATTCTGGTCTAGATGGATAGCCAGGTTTTGTACCCAACATTCCAATTCTGGTCCAGAAGGATACCAGTTTATGTACCCAACATTCCAGTTCTATGCCAGCATTTCAAATAGAATAAGCACCTAACTTTCATTGACAACTTTCTGGTAATAGTAACAATGATATTTTTCAAACTCCATACCAAAGACACATAGAGATTACAAACTGTAGTGCAAGAGCTTAACAATCTGCCTGGTGATCAGGTATCATTCAATCTATGGGAGAAATGAATGCAGTGGCATTCCTGATGCGGTAAACAACCAAGAACAAAAGCATCATTATTGCATTAATCTTTTCCAGCAAGGCCATAAGAATAGCTAGACACGGATTCTTTGGAGCTGAAGGTGAAATCCTTCCGTTCCAGAGGGAAAAACAACTAAAAAAACAGTAATACTTGGAAATGAATGTTCTGGTCTAAAAGACGTGTCAGAGAAGTATGCATCATATTCACCTTTTTTTTATCTGTTTCTTCCTTCTGTGGCAGATATTGACTATTACCGCAGATGGATTGAAATTAACCATTTGTGTTGCATCACAACAGATACAGTCATCCAAACCTTCAAAAGAATTCGGTCCACAAACAAGATTCCAAACATTGTAGTGTCAGAAAGTGGGCTACA
>NW_025203943.1:0-819 GCF_004010195.1 Chiloscyllium plagiosum
ACAAGCAGTGTCCTGCAGGGTTCAGTGTTGGAGCCGCAGCTGTTCACGTTATATGTTGATCTGGATGAAGGGATTGGGGGCGTTCTAGCGAAGTTTTCCGATGATACAAAGTTAGGTGGACAGGCAGCTGGAACTGAGGAAGTGGGGAGGCTGCAGAAGGATCTAGACAGTTTGGGAGAGTGGTCCAGGAAATGGCTGATGAAATTCAATGTGAGCAAATGCGAGGTCTTGCAGTTTGGAAAAAATGAATACAAGCATGGACTACTTTCTAAACGGTGAGAAAATTCATAAAGCCAAAGTACAAAGGGATCTGGGAGTCCTAGTCGCGGATTCTCTAAAGGTAAACATTCAGGTTGAGTCTGTGATTAGGAAAGAGAATGTTGTCATTTATCTCAAGAGCATTGGAATATAAAAGCAGCGATGTGCTACTGAGACTTTATAAAGCTCTGGTTAGGCCCCATTTGGAGTACTGTATCCAGTTTTGGCCCCCACACCTCAGGAAGGACATACTGGCACTGGAGCGTGTCCAGCGGAGATTCACACACGGATGAGGTCAGTGCTGAGGGAATGGGCTCTGTCAGAGGGTCAGTGCTGAGGGATTGGGCACTGTCGGAGGGTCAGTGCTGAGGGAGTGCCGCACTGTCGGAGGGTCAGTGCTGAGGGAGCGGGCACTGTTGGAGGGTCAGTGCTGAGGGAGCGGGCACTGTCGGAGGGTCGGTGCTGAGGGAATAGGCTCTGTCAGAGGGTCAGTGCTGAGGGAGTGGGCACTGTCGGAGGGTCAGTGCTGAGGGAGTGCCGCACTGTCGGAGGGTCAGTGCT
>NW_025203943.1:2328-9000 GCF_004010195.1 Chiloscyllium plagiosum
AACACAGACATCTTCTACAAACCCACCAGCTCCACAGCTAAACAAGGACAGAATCCCCCAATCTTCACGTTCCACCCCGCCAACCTCCGGATATATTTCGCCATTTCTGCCACCAACAAATGGACCCCAGCACCACAGGCTTATTTCCCTCCACACCCTTATTTGCTTTCTGTAAAGACATTTTCCTCCGCAACTCCCTTGTCAGGTCGACACCCCACACCCCACCAAACCACCCTCCCCTCCTGACACCTTCCTCTGTCACCACAGGAATTGCAAAACCTGTGCTCCCAACTCCCTCTCACTTCCCAAATGCCCCAAAACAGCCTTCCACATCCAACAGAGCTTTCGCTGCACTTCCACACATGTCATTTACTGTACCCACTGCTCCCGATTCAGTCTCCTTTACATCGAAGATATAGGTCGCCTACTTGCTGAGCTCTTCAGAGAACATCTCCGGGACACCCCCAACAACCAACCCCACCACCCTGTGGCTGAAACCTCTCAACACCCCCTCTCACTCCACAGAGGGCATGCAGGTCCTGGGCCTCCTCTATCACTAAACCCAAACCACTCGACGCCTGGAGAAAGAATGCATCACATTCTGCCTTGGGACATTGCAACCACACACTATCAATGTGGAATTCACCAATTTCCTCATGTCTCCTGCCCCTCACAATCCCTCATGACCTGTCCTACCTGTCAATCTTCCTTCCCACTTATCCAATCCACCCTCCCCTCCGACTTTTCACCCTTGCCCCCAACTCCAACCACTTACTGCACTCTCAGCTAACTTACCCCCAACCCCCACCATTTCCCATTTATATCTTCAACCCTTGGCTCACAGTCTCATTCCTAATGAAGGGCTTTTTTTCCGAAAATGTCGAATGTCCTGCTGCTCGAATACTGTCTGACCTGTTGTGCATTTCCAGCATCACATTCTCGACAATGATATCCAACATCTGCAGTCTTCACTTTTTCCTCGACGTTCATATGCTTGATCCTCCTATTCCTAGCCTCACTAGCTCACAGCATCGGGAGTGATCCAGATCTTACGACACTCGAGGACCTCCTTTTAAAATTCCTGCCTAACTTTCTATCTCCTCTCTTCAGTATCTCACCCTTTTTCCTTCCTGTGTCAATCGTTCCAGTGTGCACAGTGACCTGCTGCTGGTCCCACTGCCCTTTGAGAATATTCTTCCTTGATCCTGGAAACAGGGAGGCAACATACCATTCTGATTTCTCACTGTTGGCTGCAGAAACATCTGTCTGTGCCTCTGACTAGAGAATCCCCTATCACAATCGATCGCTTGGTACCTGACATACCCCTCGTAACATTACAGCCTGTCTCGGTCCCAAAAACTTGGATGTTCATGCTCAATTCACCCCCTACATTTTGCAAAACAGCATACTTGTTTGAGATGGGGTTAGCCACAGGAGACTCCGGTACTACCTGCCTCCTTCTCTTACTTTTCCTGAGTTTCCTCCCTTCCTTAAAACTAAAATCCGTCAGATGCCCCTAGCACCTGTAAATCCCTCGTTGCCTCAAACTGCCACTCCAACCAATTGATGCGATTCTGATAGGATTCAGAACCAAACACACTTACTGCAGACATAATCATTAGTATTAAGGAAACTCTCCCTAATCACCAACAGCTCTCAGGAAGAGCACATCAGTCTACTCAAGGCCATCTTTGTACCTTGACAACCTACAGGAAATAGAATAGTGTTATGCACTAAAAAAAACACTAATGCAGTCTAACTTAGTATCTATGTTTCATAATTTTAAATTTTAATCAAAGGACAGATCTCAAAAAAAAACAAAAAAAACTCACTCCACTATTAAAAACGACAGCAATATTACACTTAAAAACCATGCACTTATCTGCTCCTGGGCTGTGTGCTCTCCAACATAGGTTCCTCGAATGTCAGTTGTGAATTTTGCTGTTTGTTAACTTTTCTTCAACGCACTCCAATGTCCGGAATCACTTGAACTCAAACAGTAAAGGCAGTAACTGTGCAGATTCACTGCTGTGTCAGTCAGCAGTGTAGGTCTCTTTCTCTCTGTCTCTGTCTCTCTCTCTCTCCCTGTCTGCCTCTCTCCCTGATCATGTGGTCACTACCTTTGTTCACTTCCTCCTTTACAAAGTGCCATTGTTTTGATCTTTTCTCCCAAACTTCCAAAACAATTCAACAGCTTAAAAATAATAATTACTGCTTGTGAAATTCGAGGAACTCACTTCCAACACCTAAAATACCCCAAAAGCGAGCAGTTCTTCGAGCCAAAACTTTTCCCATCCTCCATCTTGGATTACCCAAATCCTGATAGCTTTTGCTACATCTCCATGTCAATTCTTATCACTCATAAATTAGTTTTCCCTGTTTCAGTTTGGTTACTTGTCTTCTAATCCTGATGAGTGTAGGACACAAATGTTCATTTTTGTCTTTCTTTTAGAAACATTTCGGTTTTGTTCAGTTCTACAACAATAGTGGGTGACACCGTGGCACAGTGGTTCGCACTGCTGCCTCAAAGCACCAGAGACCCGGGTTCAACTGGTGCCTCCGGTGACTGACTGTGTGGAGTTTGCACATTCTCCCCGTGTCTGCGTGAGTTTCCTCCCACAGTCCAAAGATGTGCAGGTCAGGTGAATTGGCCATGTTAAATTGCCCGTAGTGTTCGGTGAAAGGATGAATGTAGGGGAATAGATCTGAGTGGGTTGCGCTTCGGCGTGGGCTTGTTGGGCCGAAGTGCCTGTTTCCACACTGTAAGTAATCTAATTATCCACTACCTTCTTTTTAAAGACCTTTCCACTTCTCTAATGGCTATAGTTATCGCCTTCGGTTGTGAGGAATATTCGTCCTTTTTCTCGAAGAAATGAGCCCATCTTGTACCAAATAGGTTGAATATCAGACAGATCAGGGAGTCAGGTATCATTCACCCTAGATGTACACTGACAAGGAAAGCCCAGACTTCAGTCAGGTTTTTTCTTGTTTCTCACCAGCTATTCCTTAAGATACGGAAACTTGACTGTCCTCCAGTCCATTTCTGGAGTTCTTAATCCATGAACCTTCAACCTTCAGTAGGGCCAATAGTGAAATGCCACAGTGGGGGTGACCCCTTCAAAAAGGAACTAACTTGCGTCAGAGATGCTACAATGGCTTAGTATATCGAATGCAAAGTTTTTTACTTGACTTGACTTTTATCGAAAATATTAACCTGTCTAACACAGGTTAATTAACCTGAGCATAAACATACTCTGTGAACATGGCTTGGGCCTGGACGTGGTTAACAGCACAATCTCATTGCTGTTGTTCCTTATGAACACGTCGGTGTCTCAGCAGGTTGAGGGAGTGAGTAAATCCTTCTTACACACGGAGCAGGTGAATGGCCTCTCCCTGGTGTGAACTCACTGATGTTTCATGCCAGATGGTTGACTGAATCTGGTCCTGCAGTGGACATGTTGATGGAATATCCGTTCCCTGGAACCTTTAAAGCGCTTCCCACAGTCTGGACATTTAAAAGGCCTGGTCTCAGTGTGAACTCACTGGACTCCCAGTCGGGCAGAAGAGTGAGTAAATCCCTCCCTAAACACAGTGCAACGAAATGGTGTCACCCTTGTGTGAACTCACCGGTATTTTTGCACATAGGCTAAGGTGCAGAATGCCTCCTCACTTGGTTCAGGGAAACAGTCTGAGTTTGCTGATATATCTGCAGCTGGATAAATGAATGAACGCCATGCCGCAGTCAGAGCAGGTCCTGACCCTTCAAGCAGTGTGATCTATCTGGTGTGTAGTGAGTTGAAATGATTGTCTGAACTTAATGCCGCAATGAGAACTGAATTGTCTCTCCTCCGTTCGAATACGTTAATGGCACATCAGATGCCCAGAATTTCTATGGCATTTTCCACAGTCTTGTCATTTAAAAAGTTCTTTTATCTGGTTGAACTCAATGGTCTGCCTGCTATTGAGAAGACTGAGTGAATCCCTTCCCACACTTGGAGCAGATGAATGGTCTTTCCTCAGTGTGAGTGCATTGATGAATTTCCACTTGAGGTGGGGATTTGAATCCTCCTTCACCGTCCTCATATTTCCATACTTTCTCCCCAGCGTGACTGTGATTATATCTTGACAGTTCAGATGATTTCATCCACACACAGGACAGGTGCACGATTTCTCCTCACTTGGTGTTGTCTCCTTCCAAGTTCAGAATTGAACAATATTCCAGTCATAAAATAAAAATCAATCTTTCCAATTCTAATATGATACCTGGTTCTGACCACAGACTGTCACCTTCACATATTCTGTGAAGCTAATTAAATAGAAGGAAAATGAGTGAGAGAAGACCACAATCTGAATGAATGGTCATCACTGAGGTACAAACCGGTAAAAACAATGGCTGTAGATGCTGGAAACCAGATTCGGGATTAGTGGTGCTGGAAGAGCACAGCAGTTCAAGCAGCAGCCGAGGAGCAATAAAATCGACGTTTTGGTCAAAGGCCCTTCATCAGGAATACAGGCAGAGAGCCTGAAGGGTGGAGAGATAAGTGAGTGGTGGGTGGGGGTGTGGAAAAAGTAGCAGAGTACAATCGGTGAGTGGGGGAGGGGATGAAGGTGATAGGTCGGGCGGGAGGGTGGAGTGGACAGGTGGAAAATAAGATAGGCAAGTAGGACAAGTCATGGGAACAGTGCTGAGCTGGAAGTTTGGAACTGGGGTGAGGTGGGGGAAGGGGAAATAAGGAAACTGTTGAAGTCCACATTGATGCCCTGGGGTTGAAGTGGTCCGAGGCAGAAGCTGAGCTGTTCTTCCTCCAGGCGTCTGGAGGTGAGGGAGCGGCGGTGAAGGAGGCCCAGGACCTCCATGTCCTCGGCAGAATGGGAGGGGGAGTTGAAATGTTGGGCCACGAGGCTGTGTGGTTGATTGGTGCGGGTGTCCCGGGGATGATCCATAAAGCGCTCTGCTAGGAGGCCTCCAGTCTGCCCAATGTAGGGGAGACCGCATCGGGAGTAACAGATACAATAAATGATCGTGGTGGATGTGCAGGTAAAACTTTGATGGATGTGGAAGGCTCCTTTAGGGCCTTGGATGAGGTGACGGAGGAGGTGTGGGCAGAGGTTTTGCAATTCCTGCGGTGGCAGGAGAAGATGCCATGATGGGAGGGTGTGTTGAAGGGGGGCGTGGACCTGACCAGGTAGTCACGGAAGGAACGGTCTTTGGGGAAGACGGAAAGGAGTGGGGAGGTAAATATATCCCTGGTGGTGGGGTTTATTTGAAGGTGGCGGTAATATTGTTGTACCCCTGTACAAGAAGGATAGTAGGGATATTCCAGGTAACTACAGACAAGTGAGCCTGATGTCAGTGATGGGAATGTTGCTGGAGAGGGTACTGAGGGATAGGATCTATTTATATTTAGAAAAGAATGGGCTTATCAGTGATAGGCAACATGGTTTTGTGCAGGGGAGATTATGCCTTACCAATTTAATAGAATTCTTTGAGGAAGTGACCAAGTTGATCGATGAAGGAAGGACTTCAGTAAGGTGTTTGATAAGGTTCCCCATGGTAGACTAATGGAGAAAGTGAAGTCACATGGTGTGCAAGGTGTGCTAGCTAGGTGGATAAAGAACTGGTTGAGCAACAGGAGACAGAGAGTAGTAGTTGAAGGGAGTTTCTCGAAATGGAGAAGAATGACCAGTGGTGTTCCACAGGAGTCAGTTTTGGGGCCACTGTTGTTTGTGATATACATAAATGATCTGGAAGAGGGCACTGTTGGTATGTTCAGCAAGTTTGCAGATGACACGAAGATTGTGGAGTAGCAGAAAGCATAAGAGACTGTCAAAAAATACAGGAGAATATAGATAGACTGGAGAGTTGGGCGGAGAAGTGGCAGATGGAGTTCAATCCAGGCAAATGTGAGGTGATGCATTTTGGGAAGTCGAATTCTGGAGCGAATTATGCTGTAAATGGAAGACCCTTGGGAAAAGTTGATGGGCAGAGAGATCTGGGGAGTGCAGGTCCATTGTACCCTGAAGGTTGCTGCACAGGTGGATGGAGTGGTCAAGAAGGCATATGGTATGTTTGCCTTCACCAGACAGGGTACAGAGTATAACAGCTGGCAAGTCATGTTAAAATTGTACAAGATATTGGTTCGGTGGCATTTAGAATACTGTGTACAATTCTGGTCACCACATTACCAAAAGGATGTGAACCTTTTGGAGAGGGTGCAGAGAAGGTTTATGAAGATATTGCCTGGTATGGGAAGTGCTAGCTATGAAGAGAAGTTGAGTAGGTTAGGTTTGTTTTCATTAGAAAAAAGAAGATTGAGGGGGGACCTGATTGAGGTTTACAAAATCATGAAGGTTATAGACAGGGTGGGTAGAGACAAGCTCTTTTCCAGGGTGAAGGGTTCAATAACAAGAGGTCAAACTTTCAAGGTGAGAGGTGGAAAGTTTAAGGGGGATACATGCAGCAAGTACTTCACACAGAGGGTGGTGGGTGTGTGGAATGCATTGCCAGAAGAAATGGTAGAGGCAGGCACGGTAGATTCACTTAAGATGCATCTGAACAGATGCATGAGTAGGTGGGGAGCAGAGGGATACAGATGCTTAGGAAATGGGCGACAGATTTAGACAGTAGATTTGGATTGGCTCAGGTTTGGAGGGCCGAAGGGCCTGCTTCTG
>NW_025203944.1:0-1770 GCF_004010195.1 Chiloscyllium plagiosum
GTTGCTGTTGTTATGTCAAGAAACATGACACAGAGGTCTCACAGTTAATGGCTTGTGTGGTTATATTGAATAGAATTGAATTAGCCTATTATTAAATGACTTGCACAGAAACTGCAGTTAAGAGAGATCTTCTTCAGTAATAACAAAAGGGTTACAGCAGAGCAATGGAGCTCCTGATGATATTAATATGAAAAATGCTGAAGATTTTCCGACAGTGAGCACTCTTCCAAATGTACTTCTTTGGCTGCACTTGGGACATCTGGAAGTTGTGAGGGTGCTGTGTAAATATACTTGCTCTTTTCTTACGCTGTGGAGGTGTAATGTGATTGCATTACAAAATACCACTTGTTAAAGGGAAGCCCAAACTTTAGTTTTGTATATTGTTTTGATTTGTGAGTAACTCACAGTCCTGACTCCCTAAAACCTCTCCACTGTCTACAAGGCACAAGTCAGGCTGTGATTTGATTTGATTTGATTTATTATTGTCACATATGTACAGTGAAAAGTTTTGTTTTGCGTGTAGTACAGGCGGATGATAACAAGGCATTAGGGTGATTGAACGGAGTGAGGAATACAATGTCACGGTTGAAAAGAAAGTAAAGAAAAAGCAAGGCCAACATTAGATTTGAAATGTGAGAGGTCCGTTCAGACGTTGACTAACAGTGGGGAAGAAGCTGTTCTTGAGCCTGTTGGTACGTGTATCTTCTGCCTGATGGAAGAGGTTGAACAAGGTTATAACTGGGTGGGAGGAGTTTTTGATGATGCCTTTCTGAGGCAGTGAGAAGTGTAAATGGAGTGAATGGATGGAAGGTTGAGTGATGGACTAGGCTGTGTTCACAACTCTGTAGTTTCTTACAGTTCTGGCCATGGAGTTCCCTACCAAACTGTGATGCATCCAGATAGAATGCAGCCTATGTTGCATCCGTAAAAGTTGGTGAGAGTCCATATGGACAAATTTCCTTAGCCTTCCAAGGAAAAAGAGGCATTGTTGTGCCTTCTTGACCACCGTATTGACATTGGTGATCCAGGACAGATTGCTGGTGATTGCCATTCCTAGGAGTTGATGCTCTTGACTCTCTCCACCCCAGCTCCAATGATGTAGGTAGGGGCATACCCTCCTTCATGTTTCTGGATGTCAATGCTCAGCTCTTTAAATTTGCTGACATTGAGGGAGAGATTGTTACCTTTTCACCACTCCACTGAGCACTCTATGTTGTTCCTGAATACTGTCTCATCATTTGATATCCATTATGGAATGGTGGTGCTGTCAGTGAACATGTAAATGGGAGTTAGGATGAAATGTGGCCAGACAGTCATGAGTGTACAGGGAGTACAGTAGGGGGCTAAGTATGCATCCTTGTGGGGCACTGGTGTTGAGAATTATCGTGGAGGAGGTGCTGTTGTCTGAATTCACTGATTGCAGACTGTGGGTCAGCAAGTCAAGGATCGAGTTAACATAGAACGTAGAATATAGAACATTACAGCGCAGTACAGGCCCTTCAGCCCTCGATGTTGCGCCACCCTGTCATACTAATCTGAAGGAGAAAGTGAGGTCTGCAGATGCTGGAGATCAGAGATGGAAATGTGTTGCTGGAAAAGCGCAGCAGGTCAGGCAGCATCTAGGGAACAGAAGAATCGACGTTTCGGGCATTAGCGAAGAAGGGCTAATTCCCGAAACATCGATTCTCCTGTTCCCTAGATGCTGCCTGACCTGCTGCGCTTTTCCAGCAACACATTTCCATCTCTGATCTCCAGCATCTGCAGACCTCA
>NW_025203944.1:5701-7028 GCF_004010195.1 Chiloscyllium plagiosum
GTACCACCATCTGCACTTTGTGAGCTCGCCCTCACTGTCTCTCTGTTACTGCACCCACCTCCCACAAAGGCTCATGTTATCCCACTCTCACTGAATGCAGCACCTTCTCTCGGTCTGTACCAGCTGTTACAAACAGTTCCACACCCTACACGAGACCAGAAAGAGCCAAGAGGGATAGGGGGCTCCAAACATTCTGCTTCTCGCACCCTCATAGGGGACGGATCATGACCCTAACAACAACAAGAGGCTGACTGATTGTGTCCTAACTCCCAGATGGGGATCTCAGACTCCCCCTGACTCACTGTGCTGGGCACCGTGACTGACTGTGGACAATGATATCAAGCTTCCTGGGTTTGTGTCTGTGCTAAACACCAAGACAATACAGCAGGCGGGTGAGCCTGGTAGCTCTGGCTGAGGGGAAACACTGCTGAGGGCAGGGTAAGGCATTCTGTGAGCATTCAAGTCAGCTCAAAGTGAGTGTGTATAAACATGGAGTGAGCAGCCCAGAGGGTCATGAGCTGGGTGGGTGTCCCTGAGCACAGTGTCCTTGTAGCAGCATTGCAATGAGAGTTGTCAGTGCACCCTGAGCTGCAGCATTGAAGTACAGAAGCGTATTGTTAGGGGGTCGGAGATGTGCTGGAAATGCACGGTGAAGCTGGCATGTGTCAGATGTCAGCATTGGTGGGTGTAGAGTACATGCAGCTTCTGTTCATGCATTTTCCCCCAAGACGTTGGTGTTCAGGATAGAAGTCTGCAGGAGCGAGCGGTGAGTTGGAGTCACCAGGTACCAGGTCTGACTTTCATGTCAAAATCTCTATATTGAGTTTCCCCACAGTGAGGGAGGAAATGAAGCTGCAAGTTGATGGTGGTTGGAGGGGGGGGGGGGGGGGAGGGGCAGGATAGAAGTCTGCAGGAGCGAGCGGTGAGTTGGAGTCACCAGGTACCAGGTCTGACTTTCATGTCAAATTCTCTATATTGAGTTTCCCCACAGTGAGGGAGGAAATGAAGCTGCAAGTTGATGGTGGTTGGAGGGGGGGGGGGAGGGGAATCCACAATAATGTGGTTGTTGATCACCAGTAATCATTCAGTGCGCATCTCGCCACTCCCGCGCTCAAATCTTGTCTTAAAGAACAGTCCAGTACAGGAACAGGCCCTTCAGCCCAGTAAACCTGCACTGACACATGATGCCTTTCTAAAGTTAAAACAAAAGTTTTTGCTCCGACACCCTCTATGTCATTCTGTTCCCTCCTTGCTATCTTGGCTTCTTCCCCTCTATCAGTGCGTTTCAGGCACCTTCACATTCTGTCCAAAACCAAAAAAAAGCTTA
>NW_025203944.1:7969-9000 GCF_004010195.1 Chiloscyllium plagiosum
TATCCGTTGCTCCCGATGCGGTCTCCTCTACATTGGGGAGACAATGCCTTCTAGCAGAGCGCTTCAGGGAACGTCTCTGGGACACCCGCACCAATCAACCACACCGCCCTGTGGCCCAACGTTTCAACTCCCCCTCCCACTCAGCCGAGGACATGGAGGTCCTGGGCCTCCTTCACAGCTGCTCCCTCACCCCCCGACGCCTGGAGGAAGGACGCCTCATTTTCCGTCCCGGAACACTTCAACCCCAGGGCATCAATGTGGACTTCACCAGTTTCCTCATTTCCCCTTTCCCTCACCTCACCCCAGCTCCAAACTTCCAGCTTAGCACTGTCCCCATGACTAGTCCTATTTGCCTATCTTCCTTTCCACCTATCCACTCCACCCTCCTCTCTGACCTATCACCTTCATCCCCACCCCCATTCACCTAGTGTACTTTATGCTACTTTCTCCCCACCCCCATCCTCCTCTCATTTATCCTTCCACCCTGCAGACACTCTGCCTCTGTTCCTGATGAAGGACTTTTGCCCGAAACGTCGATTTTCCTGCTGCCTGAACTGTTGTGCTTTTCCAGCACCACTCTCATCTGCTTTCCAGCATCTCCAGCCCTTGTTTTTACCTTATTGAAGATGATGTTGATCTGTATGATGTAATAATGTGAGATGCAGATTGGATATTTGGTACTGAAAATGAGGAGTTGAAGATAATTTCCATGAATTTTTAATGCATGTTTTACAACTAAGTAGTGCTCTTTTCCATACGGTGATAAAAATTGAAATTGTATAATTTTATATGCTTCTTGATTTTGATGAATTTGATACATTTAATGAATTTAGCATACACAAATTAATGACTGACTGTCAATGAAAATTCAAAATAGAAATACTTTTAGATTCCTTTTCTGCCAGCTCTCGGGGTGGAGTCTGTAGGCACAGTTTCTGACCTGAGATCTCTGTGATCAGTTGATTTGGTGACAAAATAGATAGTTAGCTAAGAAGGTGGATTTCCACCTTCAAATATTACTCATATAAATT
>NW_025203945.1:0-1523 GCF_004010195.1 Chiloscyllium plagiosum
TCCATTTTGAGAGACTCCCTTCCACTACTACTGTCTGTCTCCTGCTGCCCAGCCAGTTCTCTATTCAACTAACTAGTATAACCCTGGACTCCATGCAACTTCACTTTCTCTGTCAATTTACCATGGGGAACCTTATCAAATGCCTTACTGAAGTCCATGTATATGACATCTACAGCCCTTCCTTCATCAATCAACTTTGTCACTTCCTCAATGAGGAGCATATGTTTTAGGGGAGACCTGAGGAAAATTATTTTGCATTCATATATCTACCTGGATAAAAATAATTTTCTTATTCGTTTGGCTGAACTGGTCCTCACCCTCAACAATTTCTCCTTCGAATCCTCCTACTTCGTCCAGATGAAAGGAGTAGCCATGGACACTTGCATGGGCTCCAGCTATGCCAGTGTCTTTGTCGGCTATGTGGAACAGTCCATCTTCTGGAGTTACACCGGCACCACTCCCCCCCCCCTTTTCCTCCGCTACATTGATGATTGCATTGGCGCCACTTCGTTCACCCACGAGGAGGTTGAACAGTTCATCAACTTCACCAACACATTCCACCCTGACATTAAATTCACCAGGACTATCTCTGACACCTCTCTTCCCTTCCTGGACCTCTCCATCTGCATGAACGGTGCCGACCCAACCCTCGCATACATCGCATCATCCTCCGCCATTTCTGCCACGTACAAACGGACCCCACTACCAGAGATATATTTCCCTCCCCACCCCATTCGCTCTCCATAAAGACCGTTCCCTCCGCGACCACCAGGTCAGGTCCATGTCCCCTAACAACCTACCTTCCCCTGCCACCGCAGCAACTGCAAAACCTGCGCCCACACCTCCCCCGCCCCCTCCATCAAGGTTTCACCTGCACTTCCACACATCATTTAGTGTATCCGTTGCTCCTGATGTGGTCTCCTCTACATTGGAGAGACTGGATGCCTACTTGCAGAGCGCTTCAGAGAACACCTCCAGGACACCCGCACCAATCAACCCCACCACCCCGTGGCTGAACATTTCAACTCCCCCTCCCACTCTTCTGAGGTCATGCAGGTCCTGGGCCTCCTTCACTGCCACTCCCTTGCCACCCAATGCCTGGAGGAAGAATGTCTCGTCTTCCACCTCAGGACTCTTGAACCCCCTGGCATGAATATGGACTTCACCAGTTTCCTAATTTCCCCTCCCCCCACCTTACCCCAGTTCCAACCTTCCAGCTCAGCACCGTCCTCATGACCTGTCCCATCTGTCAATCTTCCTTCCCACCTATCTGCTCCATCCTCATCTCTGACCTATCACCTCCATCCACCTATTGCACTCTCAGCTACCTTCCCCCCACCCCACCCTCCTCCCATATATCTTTCCACCCCCAAAGCTCTCAGCCTCATTCCTGATGAAGGGCTTTTGCTCGAAACATCGATTTTCCTACTCCTTGAATGCTGCCTGACCTGCTGTGCTTTTCTAGCACCACTCTAATCTTGACTGTGATCTCCAGCATCTGAATACTCACTTTCACCTTGATA
>NW_025203945.1:7990-9000 GCF_004010195.1 Chiloscyllium plagiosum
GAACTCAGATTTCTCCAGTTTCCTCATTTCCCCTCCCCCCCCCTTGTCTCAGTCAAATCCATCGAACTCAGCACTGCCTTCCTAACCTGCAATCTTCTTCCTGACCTCTCCCCCCCCACCCCAGTCTGACCTATCACCCTCACCCTAACCTCCTTCCACCTATCGCATTTCCAACGCCCCTCCCCCAAGTCCCTCCTCCCTACCTTTTATCTTAGCCTGCTGGACACACTTTCCTCATTCCTGAAGAAAGGCTTATGCCCGAAACGTCGATTCTCCTGCTCCTTGGATGCTGCCTGACCTGCTGCGCTTTTCCAGCAACACATTTTCCGCTCTTCACTGTCTAAGTGCAACCTGATTATTCTTTCCATTGCATTGTCTTTGTCTCGCTTAATTAGACACTCGATCTGATTTAAACGGGTCAATCTTTCTAAACTGGCAACTGTTCCAGAAATTTCCCCAGAAATGCGTGGAGTAGTCCAAAGGAATGCTGTGTGAAGAATTAAATATCCAATTGCTGTTTATAAAGCAATGATCATTCAGGAAGTAGCTTGTAATCTGAGTCCAGGGTACTTAATAATCTGAGGCTGATGCTCACTTTTATTTCAGAGCACACAGGAAAGGTCATTCAGTCCTTCAAGCCTTCCGCACTGCTCACGGAGATAATGGCCCATCCCTATCTTAACTCCATCAGACTACCTTTGGTCCACTGGTCTTCGATTGCCAGCTTTTAGCAATCTCTGGTTTGATCTTCTTAACTCGTTACAGTTTCATGAAGATTTGGAGTTCCAGGTTTCCACCACCGATGTGTGAAGAATTGCTTCTTGACATCATTTCAGACAAACAAACTCCATGTTTTGGTGATATGGGCATTGCTGATGAGGCTGGTAATTTTTGCTGTGAGTCTGGTATCACATGTAGGTCAGACAAGATAAAGATGGTAGATTTTCTTTCCTAAAGGTTATTTGTGAACTAGGTGGATATTTTTTCGAACAACAATCAACTGTGGTTAC
>NW_025203946.1:0-4774 GCF_004010195.1 Chiloscyllium plagiosum
AGGGAGGTGAAATTGTGTTCCAACCAGTGGCAGAGGGAAGTGTGATTGTGTTCTGAGCAGTTGCAGAGGGATTGTGTTCAGAGCGGTGTCAGACAGAGGTCAGATTGTGTTTCAAATGGTGGCAGAGAGAGGTGAGATTGTGTTCCAAGCGGTGGTAGACGGAGATGAGATTGTGCTCCAAGCAGAGACAGAAGGAGTTGAGATTGTGTTCCGAGCGAAAGCAGAGGGAGGTGTGACTGTATTTCAAGTGGTGGTACAGGGAGGTGTGATTCGGTTCCAAGCGGTAGTAGAGGGAGATGTGATTGTGTTCCAAGTGGTGGCAGAGGTAGGTATGATAGTGTTCCGAGCTATGGCAGAAGGAGGTGTGATTGTGTTCCAAGCTGTGGCAGAGGGAGGGGAGGTTGTGTTCCAAATGGTGGCAGACGGAGATGTTACTGTGTTCCGAGTGGTGGCAGAGGGAGTTGTGATTGTGTTCCGAGTGGTGGCAGAGAGAAGTGTGATTGGGTTCCGCCTGGTGGTAGAGTGAGATGAGATTGGGTTCTGAATGGTGACAGAAGGAGGTCAGATTGAGGTTTGAACGATGACAGAGGGAGGTGTGATCATGTTCCCATTGGTCGTAGTGGGAGACGAGATTATGATCCAAGCAGTGACAGAGGGAGGTCAGATTGTTTTTGAAATGGTGGCAGAGGGAGGTGAGATTGTTTTCCGAGTGCTGTCAAAGGGAGGTGACATTAAGTTCTGAGCGCTGGAAGAAAGAGGTAGGATTGTGTTCTGAGTGGTGGCAGAGGGAGGGGTGATTGTGTTCCCAGGGGTGCCAAAGGGAGGGATGATTGTGTTCCTAGTAGTGGCAGAGGGAGTGGTGACTGTGTTCTGAGCAGTGGCAGAGGGAGGGGTGATTGTGTATCTAGTAGTGGCAGAGGAAGGTGTGATTATATTCCCAGAAGTGTCAGTGAGAGGCAAAATTATGTTCCAATCAGAGGTAAAGGGAAGTGTGCTTGTGTTCCGAGCACTGTCAGAGGGAGGTGAGATATTGTTCCCAGTGATGGCAGAGGGAGGTAAGATTATGTTCTGATTGATGGCAGAGGGAGGTTTGATTGTGTTCCGAGTGGTGACAGTGGGAGGTGTGATTGTGTTCCATGTGCTGGCAGAGGGAGGTGAGATTGTGTTCTGAGTGATGGCAGAGGGCAGTTTGATTGTGTTCCCATGGTAACATAGGGAGATGAGATGCTGTTCTGAGCGATGGCGGAGGAAGGTGAGATTGTGTTCCGAATGGTGGCAGGGGGAGGTGAGATTGTATTCCGAGTGTTGGCAGAGCGAGGTGCGATGGTGTTCTGAGCGGATCCAGAGGGAGATGTGATTGCATTCTGAACAGTGGCAGAGCGAAGTGACAATGTGTCCCGAGTGGTGACAGGAAGAGGTGGGATTGTGTTCTGAGTTCCAATCAGTGGCACAGGGAGGTGTGATTGTGTTCTCATCGGTCACAGAGGGAGATGTGATTGTGTCTCGAGTTGTGGCAGAGGGAGGTGTGATTGTGTTCCCAAGGGGTGGCAGAGGGAGGTGTGATTGTGTTCCCAGGGTTGGCAGAGGGAGGTGAGATTGTGTTCCCAGAGTTGGCAGAGGGAGATGAGATTGTGTTCCAAGCATTGACAGAGGCAGGTGTGATTGTGTTCCCGGTGGTGGCAGAGGAGGTGAGATTGTGTTCCGAGTGGTAACAGAGGAGGTGTGATTGTGTTCCCAGGGTTGGCAGAGGGAGGTGAGATTGTGTTCCCAGGGTTGGCAGAGAGAGGTGAGATTGTGTTCCCAGGGGTGGCAGAGAGAGGTGAGTTTGTTTTTTTTTGCAGCAGAGAGTGGCGGGTGCTGGGCGGAAGTGAAGTTGGAGCGCAGAGGCGGTTGGGAAGGCGAGTGACTGTTATTTAAGTAGGTGTGTTCTAAACTCCAGGTCCTACACAGTTGGGCCTCCTCTAACCTAAATTAAAAGTCTGCAGATTTGCACCAAAAAAAGGAGTCCAGGGAAGTTTCTGTTGAGAAAAGAGCGAGTCTTTAGCTCAGGTGTCTTCGACAAGGAGGTTGAGAGAAGTGATTACGCCACAGTTGAAGAGGGTGAAGATATGACTGCCAAGCTGATTCAGTGTGCTATGTGCTTGATGTGGGAGGTCAGGGACTCTGGTGTATCTGGCTCATATAACTGTGGAAAGTGTGTACACGTTCAGCTTCTGACAGAGCATATTGCAGCACTGATGAAAGAACTCGATGACCTCAGGCTCATCTGAGAGAACGAGATCGTTCTGGACAGGACCTTCAGCGAGGTTATTACACTGACCATACGAGAAGAGAGTAGAAGGGAGAAAACGGTGAGGAAGGCAGAGAGGAGACAAGTGCAAGAGACCCCAGTGTAAGTAACTGTCAGGAACAAGTTGAATCTTTTGGAAACAGTAGAGACAGACGACACTGCCAGTCCGCGAGGCGGTCAGGTCTGTCAATCAAAAGTTGGCGTGGAGGCAGAGCCGAGGAGTCAGACATCACACAGGGCGGTGGTAATAGGGGACTCCATAGTGAGAGGAACTGAACGGGGTTTCTGTGGCAACGGACGGGATTTGAGGATGGTGTGTTGCCTTCCTGGTGCCAGGATTAAGGACATCGCAGAAAGAGTGCAGGAAAGCCTCAAGGGTAAAGGTGAAGAGCCAGAGGTGGTGGTACATGTCGGCACAAATGATGTCGGGAAGAAGAGGAGGGACATTCTACAGTGGGACTTCAGATAACTTGGAATAAAGCTGAAAAGCAGGATGTCCAAGGTGGTTATCTCTGGTTTGCTTCCAGTTCCTTGGGCTGGAGAGGCCAGGAACAGGGAGATAGTGGACTTGAATGTGTGGCTGGGGAACTGGTGCAGGAAGCAAGGATTTAAATTCTTAGATCACTGGGGTATGTTTTGTGGTAAGGATAAATTACACAAGAGGGACAGGTTGCACCTTAATAGGTCAGGGACCAGCATTCTGGCAGGCAGGTTTGCCACTGCAGCACAGCTATGTTTAAATTAAATAGCGGGGGGGAGGGGACAAACTGGAAGTTTAAGAAGGAAATTGAAGGGAAAGTTAGAACAAGGGAAGTCAAGAAAGACAATGGTATCAATGGAGCAGAAAACTCAAAAACAGATCAAGCCGTAAGGTTGAGTGAAATAGGGCTTGATAGGAAGGGTGAGGGCAGTAACAAATTAAAAATATTATATATGAATGCACGAAGCTTCAGAAATAAGATGGATGAGCTTGAGGCTCATTTGGAAATTGGCAGTTACAATGTTGTGGAGATAATGGAGATGTGGCTTCAAGTGGACAGGGCTGGGAAGTGAATATTCAAGGCTATACGTGCTATCGTAAGGACAGACTGACAGGCAGAGGGGGTGGGGTGGCCCAGTTAGTAAGGAATGATATTCAGTCCCTTGCAGGGGAGGACCTAGAATCAGGGGATGTAGAGTCAGTATGGATACAGGTGAGAAATTCTAAGGGTAGAAAGACTCTCAAGGGAGTTATCTACAGGCCCCCAAACAGTAGTTTGGATGTAGGGTGTAAGTCGAATAAGGAGCTGAAATTGGCCTGTTGCAAAGATATTACTACAGTTGTTGTGGGGGATTTCAACATGTCGGTAGACTGGGAGAATCAGGATGGTACTGGACCCCAAGAAAGGGAGTTTGTGGAGTGCCTCCGAGATGGATTCTTAGAACAGCTGGTGCTGGAGACGACCAGGAAGAAGGCAATTCTGGATCTGGTATTATGCAATGAACCGAATTTGATCAGGGACCTCGAAGTGAAGGAGCCATTGGGAAGTAGTGACCATAATACAATAAGCTTCAATCTGCAATTTGAGAGGGAGAGGGTACAATCAGAAGTGACAATATTTCAGTTGAATAAAGGGAACTATGGAGCTATGAGGGAGAAGCTGGCCAAAGTTCAATGGTTCAATACCTTAGCAGGGATGGCAGTGGAGGAACAATGGCGGATATTTCTGTGTATAATGCAGAAGATGCAGGATCAGTTCATTCCAAAAAGGAAGAAAGATTCTAAAGGGATGCAGGGTTGGCCGTGGCTGACGAGGGAAGTTAAGAAACATATAAAGTCACAAGAGAAAAAGTATAACATAGCAAAGATAAGTGGGAAAACGGAGGACTGGGAAGCTTTTAAAGAACAACACAGGATTACAAAGAAGGAAATACGCAGAGAAAAAAAAAGAGGTACAAAAGTAAACTGGCCAAAAATATAAAGGAGGATAGTACAAGCTTTTTTCGGTATGTGAAAGGCAAAAAAATGGTTAAGACTAAAATTGGACCCTTGAAGACAGAAACGGGTGAATATATTATGTGGAACAAAGAAATGGCAGAAGAATTGAATTGGTACTTCAGATCTGTGTTCACTGGGGAAGACACAAGCAATCTCCCAGAGGTAACAGTGGCTGAAGGACCTGAACTGAAGGGAATTTATATTTGTCAGGAAATGGTGTTGGAGAGACTGTTAGGTCTGAAGTCTGATAGGTCCCCAGGACCTGATGGTCTACATGTTGTGGTTCTGTTCACTGAGCCGGGAATTTGTGTTGCAGACGTTTCGTCCCCTGTCTCGGTGACATCCTCAGTGCTTGGGAGCCTCCTGTGAAGCGCTTCTGTGATGTTTCCTCCGGCATTTATAGTGGTTTGTATCTGCCGCTTCCAATTGTCAGTTCCAGTTGTCTGCTACAGTGGCCGGTATATTGGGTTCAAGTCGATGTGCTTATTGATTGAATCTGTGGATGA
>NW_025203946.1:4825-7044 GCF_004010195.1 Chiloscyllium plagiosum
TGGTGTTCATGGATGCGGATCATTAGCTGTCTTCCTGTTTGTCCAATGTAGTGTTTTGTGCAGTCATTGCATGGGATTTTGTACACTACATTGGTTTTGCTCATGCTGGGTATCAAACATTTCTGAACTGAAAGCCAGACTACTGCGACCACTAGGACTCATAACAGCACACAAACCAACAGCCACTCTCAGACAACAACTCAACAGGACAAAGGACCCAATACCCAGCATGAGTGCACAAAATCCCAGCAGTGACAGAGGGAGGTGTGTTTGTGTTCTGAGCGGTAGCAAAGGGAGGTGTGATTGTGTTTTGAGCAGTGGCAGAGGGAGGTGAGATTGTGTTCCAAGCGGTGGCAGAGGGAGGTGTGATTAGGTTCTGAGCGATGGCAGAAGGAGGTGAGATTGTGTTCTGAGCGGTGTCAGAAGGAGGTGAAATTGTGTTCTGAGCAGTGGCAGAGGGAGTTGAGATTGTGTTCTGAGCAGGAGCAGAGGGAGGTGAGATTATGTTCCAAGCGGTGGCAGAGGGAGGTGTGATTAAGTTCTGAGCGATGGCAGAGGGAGGTGAGAGAGTGTTCGAAGTGGAACCATAGGGAAGTGTGATTGTTTTGTAATCATTGGCAGAGGGAGATGAGATTATGTTCCAAGCAGTGGCAGAGAGAGGTGAGATTATATTCCAAAATGTCCCAGCAGTGGCAGAGGGAGTTGAGATTGCTTTTGAAATAGTGGCAGAGGGAGGTGAGATTGTGTTCCAAGCAGTGACAGAGGTAAGTGAGATAATGTTCCCAGCAGTGGCAGAGGGAGGCGTGATTGTGTTCTGAGTAGTGGCAGAGGGAGATGAGATTGTGTTCTGAGTGGTGGCAGAGGGAGGTGTGATTGTGTTCTGATCGGTGGCAGAGGGAGATGTGATTGTGTTCTGAGCGCTGGCAGAGGGAGGTGAGATTATGTTCCAAGCAGTGACAGAGATGGTGAGATTGTGTTCTGATCGGTGTGAGAGGGAGGTGAGATTGTGTTATGCTCGGTGGCAGAGGGAGATGTGATTGTGGTGTGAGTGGTGGCAGAGGGAGGTGAGATTATGTTCCAAGCGGTGGCAGAGGGAGATGTGATTGTGGTGTGAGTGGTGGCAGATGGAGGTGAGATTGTGTTCCAAGCAGTGACAGAGGGAGGTGAGATTGTGTTCTGAGCAGTGGCAGAGGGAGGTGAGATTGTGTTTGAAATGGAGCCAGAGGGAGGTGAGATTGTGTTCCGAGTGGGGGCAGAGGGACGTGAGATTATGTTCCAATCAGTGGCAGAGGGAGATGAGATTATGTTCCAAGCAGTGGCAGAGGGAGGTGCGATTGTGTTCCGAACAGGGGCAGAGGGAGTTGAGATTGCTTTTGAAATAGTGGCAGAGGGAGGTGAGATTGTGTTCTGAGCGGTGCCTGAGGGAGGTGAGATTGTGTTCCGAGTGGTGGCAGAGAGAATTGAGAATGCATTCCGAGTGGAGACAGAGGGAGGTGAGATTATGTTCCAAGCAATGGCAGAGGGAGGTGAGATTGTGTTTTGAGCAGTGGCAGAGGGAGGCAAGATTATGTTCCAAGCAGTAACAGAGGGAGATGAGATAGTGTTCTGAGCGGTGGCAGAGGGAGATGAGATTGTGTTCCGAGTGGTGGCAGAGGCAGATGAGATTATGTTCCAAGCAGTGGCAGAGGGAGGTGTGATTGTGTTCCGAGTGGTGGCAGAGGCAGATGAGATTATGTTCCAAGCAGTGGCAGAGGGAGGTGTGATAGTGTTCTGAGCAGTGGCAGAGGGAGGCGAGATTATTTTCCAAGCAGTGTCAGAGAGAGGTGAAATTATGTTCCAAGCAGTGACAGAGCGAGGTGAGATTGTGTTCTGATCAGTGGGAGAGGGAGATGTGATTGTGTTCTGAGTGGTGGCAGAGGGAGGTGAGATTGTGATCTGAGCGGGAGCAGAGGGAGGTATGATTGTGTTCTGAGCAGTGGCAGAGGGAGGTGTGATTGTGTTCCGAGTGGTGGCAGAGGCAGATGAGATTATGTTCCAAGCAGTGGCAGAGGGAGATGTGATTGTGTTCCAATCAGTGACAGAGGGAGGTGAGATTGTGTTCCTAGCGTTGGCAGAGGGAGGTGAGATTGTGTTCCGAGTGGTGGCAGAGGCAGATGAGATTATGTTCCAAGCAGTGGCAGAGGGAGGTGTGATTGTGTTCCGAGTGGTGGCAGAGGCAG
>NW_025203946.1:7740-9000 GCF_004010195.1 Chiloscyllium plagiosum
GACGGTTCCGTCCTGCGCTGCGACACTGACGGTTCAGTCCTGCGCTGCGACACTGACGGTTCCGTCCTGTGCTCATATATTGACGGTTCAGTCCTGCGCTCAGACACTGACGGTTCCGTCCTGCCCTGCGATACTGACGGTTCCGTCCTGCCCTGCGACACTGACGGTTCAGTCCTGCGCTGCGGCACTGACGGTTCCGTCCTGCGCTGCGATACTGATGGTTCCGTCCTGCGCTGCGACACTGACAGTTCAGTCCTACGCTGTGACACTCACAGTTCAGTCCTGCGCTGTGACACTCACGGTTCTGTCCTGCGCTGCGACACTGACGTTTCAGTCCTGCACTGCGACACTGACGGTTCAGTCCTGTGCTCCAATGCTGACGGTTCTGTCCTGTGATGCGATACTGACGGTTCCGTCCTGCGCTCTGACACTGACGGTTCCATCCTGCGCTCCAACACTGATGGTTCCGTCCTGCGCTGCAGCACTGACGGTTCTGTCCTGCGCTGCGACACTGAATGTTCCGTCCTGCGCTGCAACACTGACGGTTCTGTCCTGCGCTGCGACACTGACGGTTCAGTCCTGTGCTCCAATACTGACGGTTCTGTCCTGTGATGCGATACTGACGGTTCCGTCCTGCGCTCTGACACTGACGGTTCCATCCTGCGCTCCAACACTGATGGTTCAGTCCTGCGCTGCAGCACTGACGGTTCCGTCCTGCGCCGCGACACTGATGGTTCCGTCCTGCGCCGCGACACTGACTGTTCCGTCCTGCGCTGCGACACTGACTGTTCCGTCCTGCGCTGCGACACTGACTGTTTCGTCCTGCGCTGCGACACTGACTGTCCCGTCCTGCGCTGCGACACTGACGGTTCAGGCCTGTGCTCCAACACTGATGGTTCAGTCCTGCGCTGTGATACTGACGGTTCAGGCCTGCGCCGTGATACTGACGGTTCGGTCCTGCGCTGCGACACTGACGGTTCTGTCCTGTGCTCCAACACTGATGGTTCCATCCTGCACTGCGACACTGACGGTTCTGTCCTGCGCAACGACACTGACGGTTCAGTCCTGCGCTCCAACACTGACGGTTCCATCCTGCACTGCGACACTTACTTACGGTTCAGTCCTGCGCAACGACACTGACGGTTCAGTCCTGCGGTCCAACACTGACGGTTTCGTCCTGTGCTCCAACACTGACGGTTCCGTCCTGCGCTGCGACACTGACGGTTCCGTCCTGCGCTGCGACACTGACGGTTCCGTCCT
>NW_025203947.1:0-1877 GCF_004010195.1 Chiloscyllium plagiosum
AGCCATTTCCTGGACCACTCTCCTCAACTGTCTAAATCTTTCTGCATCCTCCCCACCTCCTCAGAACTACCTGCCTGTCCACCTAACTTCGTATCATCGGCAAACTTTGCCAGAATGCCCCCAGTCCCTTCATCCAGATCATTAATATATAAAGTGAACAGCTGCGGCCCCAACACTGAACCCTGTGGGACACCATATGTCACTAACCGCCATTCCGAAAAATAATATTTTATCCCAACTCTCTGCCTTCTATCAGTCAGCCAATCCCCAATCCATGCTAGTAGCTCACCTCAAACACCATGGGCCCTCACCTTACTCTGCAACCTCCTGTGAAACATCTAATGAAAGGCCTTTTGGAAGTCCACTGGGTTTCCCTGGTCTAACCTACTTGTTAACACTTCAAAGAATTCTAACAGGTTTGTCAGGCACGACCTCCTCATACTAAATCCGAGCTGACTTGTTCTAAGCCGACCCTGCACTTCCAAGAATTTAGAAATACATCCTTGACGATGGATTCTAGAATTTTACCTACAACCAAGATTAGGCTAATCGGTCTATAATTTTCCATCTTTTGTCTTTATCCTTTCTTGAACAAGAAGGTTACAACAGTGATTTTCTAATCATTTGGGACTTGCCTTGACTCCAGTGATTTTTGAAAGATCACAACCAATGCCTCTGCTATTTCGTCAGCCACCTCCCTCAAAACTCTAGGATGTAGCACATCAGAGCCAGGAGATTTATCGATTTTTAGACCTTTTGGCTTTTCTTTTAGCACTTTCTCTTTTGTAATGGCTACCATACTCAACTCTGCCCCCAATTCTCCTTAACTGTTGGGATATTACTCATGTCTGGGTTTGGGTGGATGTTGTGGTATAAAATGTTCGACAGGTGGTGTGGAGTCCATGCCAAATGTTGAAGTTCTCCTGATTGCATTGGCTATCCAAGCTGGCTCATGGTGGTTGGATACACTGGTGAATATCTTCTTAGTTCAGCTTGCCAGGATGTTCAGAGTGAGGGGCTCAATGCTCTATCATTTCTTTGTTCATATTTGAGACACTATCCATTCATCGACACGCTTGAGTGATCCAGTGCCTTGTACTGTAATTCATGTTGTGTGGGTGCAGAATGTAAGGAGTAAACTCAACTGTGGAGGCTCCAAAACTGAATTCAGGATTTTTTTGTAATCCATGTCTGTGTTAGATGTATCCACTCTCTGTTTTACTGATCCTGGGAGTGTTTGTGTGAATGCTGTCATCTAATTTACAACTCCATCAAGCCTGAGCAATGTATGAAGCAGAATAAATCAACCACTGTCAACCCCAAAAATTATTGAATACGTCACTGTGTTTCTGAGACTAACCTGGTATTTGTGTTCATCCCTATGTATTTTCAAAGTGAAAATGATTCACAATCTTTAACGTTTGTGTGATATGGAACAAAAATTATCTTTGTGCTATTCCTGATAAGAGCTTTTGCCCAAAACATCGATTTCCCTGCTCCTAGGATGCTGCCTGACTTGCTGTGCTTTTCCAGCACCACTCTAATCTAACCTTTGGTTTTCAGTAACTGCAGTCCTCACTTTTGCCTAAAATACTTATAGTCTGGGCTCAGGCACAGATATATTTGATCAGTAACTTCAAGTCTCTTTTTTCATTTCTCTCTGTCTTACAGAAAGTCTAGTGGTGATCCTAATCCTAGGTCTGGGCAAGTGTGGTTTGTCTAAAAGCACCACTCATTATCTGGTGGCCATGACAACGTCAGATCTGCTATTCATTGCTTTCGAAATCGTACTTCGCTGGTTTCGAACGTATTATTATCCACGGTGTTTCCTGGACATCACTCCTGTGTGTAGTGTCATCTATGTACTGAGCTGCTGG
>NW_025203947.1:5445-7720 GCF_004010195.1 Chiloscyllium plagiosum
GTTTCTGTGGCCAGCAGAGGAAAAGCAGAATGGTGTGTTGTTTCCCTGGTGCCAGGATCAAGGATGTCTCAGAGAGGGTGCAGAATGTTCTCACGGGGGAGAGGGGCCAGCAAGAGGTCATTGTCCACATTGGAACCAATGATATAGGAAGAGAAAAGGTTGAGATTATGAAGGGAGATTACAGAGAGTTAGGCAACAATTTAAAAAGGAGGTCCTCAATGGTACTAATATCTGGATTACTCTCAGTGCTACGAGCCAGTGAGGGCAGGAATAGGAGGATAGAGCAAATTAATGCATGGCAGAAGAGCTGGTGTATGGGAGAAGGATTCACATTTTTGGATCATTGGAATCTCTTTTGGGGTAGAAGTAACCTGTACAAGAAGGACGGATTGCACCTAAATTGGAAGGGGACTAATATACTGGCAGGGAAATTTGCTAGAACTCCTCGGGAGAATTTAAACTAGTAAGTTGGGGGGGGTGGGACCCAGGGAGATAGTGAGGAAAGAGATCAATCTGAGACTGGTACAGCTGTGAACAGAAGTGAGTCAAACAGTCGGGGCAGGCAGGGACAAGTAGGACTAATAAATTAAACTGTATTTATTTCAATGCAAGAAGTCTAACAGGGAAGGCAGATGAACTCAGGGCATGGTTAGGAACATGGGACTGGGATATCATAGCAATCACAGAAACATGGCTCAGGGATGGGCAGGACTGGCAGCTTAATGTTCCAGGATACAAATGCTACAGGAAGGATAGAAGGGGAGGCAAGAGAGGAGGGGGAGTGGCATTTTTGATAAGGGATAGCATTACAGCTGTGCTGAGGGAGGATATTCCCAGAAATACATCTAGGGAAGTTATTTGGGTGGAACTGAGAAATAAGAAAGGGATGATCACCTTATTAGGATTGTATTATAGACCTCCCCAATAGTCGGAGGGAAATTGAGAAACAAACTTGTAAGGAGATTTCAGCTATCTGTAAGAATAATAGGGTGGTTATAGTAGGGATTTTAACTTTCCAAACATCGACTGGGACTGCCATAGTGTGAAAGGTTTAGATAGAGAGGAACTTCTTAAGTGCGTACAAGACAATTTTCTGATTCAGTATGTGGATGTACCTACTAGGGAAGGTACAAAACATGACCTACTCTTGGGAAATAAGGCAGGGCAGGTGACTGAGGTGTCAGCGGGGGAGCACTTTGGGGCCAGCAACCATAATTCTATTTGTTTTAAAATAGTGACGGAAAAGGATAGACCAGATCTAAAAGTTGAAGTTCTAAATTGGAGAAAGGCCAATTTTGATGGTATTAGGCAAGAAATTTCGAAAGCTGATTGGAGGCAGATATTCGCAGGTAAAGGGACGGCTGGAAAATATGAAGCCTTCAGAAATGAGATAACGAGAATCCAGAGAAAGTATATTCCTGTCAGCGAGAAAGGAAAGGCTGGTAGGTATAGGGAATGCTGGATGACTAAAGCAATTGAGGGTTTGGTTAAGAAAAAGGAAGCATATGTCAGGTATAGACAGGATAGATCGAGTGAATCCTTAGAAGAGTATAAAGGCAGTAGGTGTATACTTAAGAGGGAAATCAGGAGGGCAAAAAGGGGACATGAGATAGCATTGGCAAATAGAATTAAGGAGAATCCAAAGGGTTTTTACAAATATATTATGGTCAAAAGGGTAACTAGGGAGAGAGTAGGGCCCCTTGAAGATCAGCAAGGTGGCCTTTGTGTGGAGCCACAGAAAATGGGGGAGATACTAAATGAATATTTTGCATCAGTATTTACTGTGGAAAAGGATATGGAAGATAGACAGTAGGGAAATAGATGGTGACATCTTGTAAAATGTCCAGATTACAGCGGAGGAAGTGCTGGATGTCTTGAAATGGGTAAAGGTGGATAAATCCCCAGGACCTGATCAGGTGTACCCGAGAACTCTGTGGGAAGCTAGAGAAGTGATTGCTGGGCCTCTTGCTGAGATATTTGTATCATCGATAGTCACATATGAGGTGCCGGAAGATTGGAGGTTGAAAAACATGGTGCCACAGTTTAAGAAGGGCGGTAAGGACAAGCCAGGGAACTATAGACTGGTGAGCCTGACCTCGGTGGTGGGCAAGTTGTTGGATGGAATCCTGAGGGACAGGATGTACATGTATTTGGAAAGGCAAAGACTGATTAGGGATAGTCAACATGGCTTTCTGTGTGGGAAATCATGGCTCACAAACTTGATTGAGTTTTTTGAAGAAATAACAAAGAGGATTGATGAGGGCAGAGCAGTAGA
>NW_025203947.1:7864-9000 GCF_004010195.1 Chiloscyllium plagiosum
GGTTACCTCAGATTACAACAGGATCTGGACCAGATGGGCCAATGGGCTGAGAAGTGGCAGATGGACTTTGTGGCAGATAAATGTGAGGTGCTGCATTTTGAGAAAGCAAATCTTAGCAGGACTTATATACTTAATGGTAAGGTCCTGGGGAGTGTTGCTGAACAAAGAGACGTTGGAGTGCAGGTTCATAGCTCCTTGAAAGTGGAGTCGCAGGTAGATAGGATAGTGAAGAAGGCGTTTGGTATGCTTTCCTTTATTGGTCAGAGTATTGAGTACAGGAGTTAGGAGGTCATGTCGCGGCTATACAGGACATTGGTTAGGCTACTGATGGAATATTGCGTGCAATTCTGGTCTCCTTCCTATCGGAAAGATGTTGTGAAACTTGAAAGGGTTCAGAAAAGATTTACAAGGTTGTTGCCAAGGTTGGAGGATCTGAGCTATAGGGAGAGGCTGAACAGGCTGGGGCTGTTTTCCCTGGAGCGTCAGAGGCTGAGGGGTGACCTTTATAGAGGTTTACAAAATTATGAGGGGCATGGATAGGGTAAATAGGCAAAGTCTTTTCCTTGGGGTGGGGGCAGTCCAGAACTAGAGGGCATAGGTTTAGGGTGAGAGGGGAAAGATATAAAAGAGACCTAAGGGGCAACTTTTTCCACACAGAGGGTGGTACATGTATGGAATGAGGAGCCAGAGGAAGTGGTGGAAGCTGGTACAATTGCGACATGTAAGAGGCATTTGGATGGGTATATGAATAGGAAGGGTTTGGTGGGATATGGGCCAGGTGCTGGCAGGTGGGACTGGATTGGGTTGGGATATCTGGTCGGCATGGACGGGTTGAACCAAAGGGTCTGTTTCCATGCTGTACATCTCTATGACTCTAATATGAGCCAAAATAGTTTTTATATGTTTGGTGGTGGAGTGGGAGAAATTGTTGCAAGATTTATAAAAGTGCATACAAACATATGAATTGGGAGCAGAAACTGGCCATTCAGCCCCTTGAGCCTCCTGCACCATTCAATAACATCATGACTGAATGAGAGTATTGGAGTCATACAGTATGGAAACAGACCCTTTGATCCAACCTATTTGTGCTGACCAGATATCCCAATCTGACCTTTTCCCATTTGCCAGAGTTTCGC
>NW_025203948.1:0-1957 GCF_004010195.1 Chiloscyllium plagiosum
CACCTGTGACTATCGGTGGCAGTGGTTAGCACTGCTGCCTCACAGTGCCAGAGACCCGGGTTCAATCCCCGCCTCAGGCAACTGACTGTGTGAAGTTTGCACATTCTCCAGTGTTTGCATGGGTTTCCTTCGGGTGCTCCGGTTTCCTCCCACAGTCCAAAAATGTGCAGGTTAAGTGAATTGGCTATGCTAAATTGCCCGTAGTGTTAGGTGCAGGGGTAAATGTAGGGGAATGGATCTGGGTGGGTGTGCTTTGGCGGATCGGTGTGGACTTGTTGGGCTGAAGGGCCTGTTTCCACACTAAGTAATCTAATCTAATCTAATAAACTGCGCAGCTTTTTAGGAGCTTAAAAGTGAGGTTTTGACACTTCACTTTGGAAAACCCTGTCTGAAGCTTTTATGAAAAGGACCATGGAGTATAAAAGTATCCACCTTTATGTGTTTCAAGACATCCAGCACTTCCTCCTCTGTAATATGGACATTTTGCAAGGTGTCACCATCTATTTCCCTACTTTCTACATCTTCTATATCCTTTTTGACAGTAAATACTGAAGCAAAATACTCATTTAGTATCTCCCCATCTCCTGCGGCTCCACACAAAGGCCACCTTGCTGTTCTTTGAGGGGTCCTATTCTCTCCCTAGTGACCCTTTTGTCCTTAATGTATTTGTAAAAGCCCTTTGGATTCTCCTTAATTCTATTTGCCAAAGCTATCTCATGTCCCCGTTTTGCCCTCCTGATTTCCATCTTAAGTGTACTCCTACTGCCTTTATCCTCTGAGGATTCACTCTATCTATGCTATCTATACCTGACATATGCTTCCTTCTTTTTCTTAACTAAACCCTCAATTCCTTTAGTCATCCAGCATTCCCTATACCTACCAGCCTTTCCTTTCAGGAATATACTTTCTCTGGATTCTCGTTATCTCATTCCTGAAGACTTCCCATTTTCCAGCCATCCCTTTACCTGCAAATATCTGCCCCAATCAGCTTTTGAAAGTTCTTGCCTAATACCATCAAAATTAGCCTTTCTCCAGTTTAGAACTTCAACTTTTAGATTTGGTGTTTCTATTTCCATCACTATTTTAAAACTAATAGAATTATGGTCGCTGGTCCCAAAGTGCTCCCCCACTGACACCTCAGTCACCTGCCCTGCCTTATTTCCCAAGAGTAGGTCAAGTTTTGCACCTTCTCTAGTAGGTACATCCACATACTGAATCAGAAAATTGTCTTGTACACATTTAAATTCCTCTCCATCTAAACCCTTCACACTATGGCAGTCCCAGTTTATGATTGGAAAGTTAAAATCCCCTACCATAACCACCCTATTATTCTTACAGATAGCTGAGATCTCCTTACAAATTTGTTTCTCAATTTTCCTCTGACTATTAGGGGGTCTATAATACAATCGCAATAAGGTGATCATCCCTTTCTCATTTCTCAGTTACACCCAAATAACTTCCCTGGATGTATTCCCATGAATATCCTCCCTCAGCACAGCTGTAATGGTATCCCTTATCAAAAACACCACTCCCCCCTCCTCTCTTGCCTTCCTTTCTATCCTTCCTGTAGCATTTGTATCCTGGAACATTAAGCTGTCCATCCCTGAGCGATGTTTCTGTAATTGCTATGATATCCCAGTCCCATGTTTCTAATCATGCCCGGAGTTCATTTGCCTTCCCCATTCGGCCCCTTGCTTTGAAATAAATGCAGTTTATATCATTAGTTCTACCTTGTCCCTGCCTGCCCTGCCCTGACTGTTTGACTTTCTTCTGTTCTCAACTGTACCAGTCTCAGATTGATCTCTTTCCTCACTATCTTCCTCCTCCTCCTCCTCCTCCTCCCCACCCCCCCCCAACCCACATGTTGACTGATAACAACCATGGAGGAGAAAGTGAGGACTGCAGATGCTGGAGATCAGAGCTGAAAATGTGTTGCTGGAAAAGCGCAGCAGGTCAG
>NW_025203948.1:5451-9000 GCF_004010195.1 Chiloscyllium plagiosum
CCCGCCAATGGCAGTAGAAGGAGGTCTCTTTTAGTAGTTCTGTTTTCATATCCAATTTCCACGTCCTCTACCACTGGGGCTTGTAATTTCTGTCCTCCAATTCCAGGTACCCCCATAACTTTTCCTCCTGCTCGGGTGCCGGGGGGTATTTGGATTATACTTGGTCTTTCGGCTCCCGATTCCACCATAAATGTGATCTCCGATCCTTGGGGCCCTACTTTCAAGTTTACCAGGGGTTCCTGTCGATAGTCCTTTTGCCCCAAGAGTAGGAACCCCCCGACCTCCCTAATCTTCCTCCATCAGGGCGTACGACCTCACCTCCTGCTTGTAGCGGGAGCACTCCCGTTTTAAATGTCCCTCTTCATTACAATAGTCACATCTGAGTGTCCTCTTCGTTTCCCTGTCGTGGTCTCGCGTTCCTCCACTCTTCCTTTGTTCCGGCCATGTTTCTCTTTTCCTCTGCTCTTGCCACGACTCTCCCCTTTCCTGTTTCTGCCACGGCTCTCCCTTTTCCTTTCTTCCAGCTGTCATTTGTTGCACCGTTTGCATCATTATCTTTGTCGCCTTCCTTTGCTTCTCATCGTCCCTTCTCACAAACAGCTTTTGCGCCTCCCGTAGTAGTTCACTTAAAGATTTACTATCCCAATCATCCATTTTCTCTAACTTCTTTCGTATGTCTGGCCAGGCTTTTGATACAAACTCTACCCGTATGAGTTGTTGCCCCACGTCCGTCTCAGGGTCCACCCCAGCAAACTGCTGCACATTCTTCCTAATCCTGTCTAGGGAGTCCGTAGGGGTTTCCTCCGGGTTTTGATGATTATCAAAGGCCTTGGTAAAATTGTGCCCCTTCGGGGCTGCGTGTCTTATTCCTTTTATTCAATATTCCCGCATGTCTCTCATGTTGCGCCGTCCTTCCTCCGTGTTCTTATCCCACTCGGGGTCGGTGAGGGGAAACTTCTGCTCCCCTCTCTCTCCCAGACCAAGAGCGCAGCTTGTCGTATCATCTGACGCTCCTGGCTAGAGAACAATGTTTTCATGATGGAACACATCTCTTCCCATGTGTAAGTATTCGGACCCAGGAACTGATCCAATTGTTCAGCAAGTCCCATGGGGTCCTCTAGTAGACCCTTCATCTCCCTCCTGAAATTCCGTACTTCAGTGCTCGTCAAGGGAACGTTCACATATCCCGTCCTTCCTTCCTCGCCTCCCATGGGCACTTCCCGGAGTGGATTCATTCTTGCAATCGGGACAGGGTTTTGTCTGTGACCCTTTTCAGCTTGAGATCTGGTCTGTACCCCTGAGGTAGTTTGTGATTCCTCTCCATTTTCTTCCCCTTCCCCTGGATCGTCGTCACCCGAAGGAACATTCTGTAGTGCAGACGGGGTCACGTAGGGCGGCGGTAAGTGATCTAAAGGGTCCCATTCTTTCTGCCCTTTCGAGTCTTTATTGGTTACCTGCATTTGGCAAGATATCGTAACCGGTAGCCAACAAAGGGCATAATCACTTTCTTCCAGATTAACATCAGGTTTTGAATTGACATATAAAATGAGGGCTTGCCGGACCCAGTCTTCGTCAGTACCGAATCTAGGCCACCACACTGAGTTGCCCTGAATAGGTTTCTGGGACCACTTTTGACAGTATTTTACCATCTTCCTTTTAGATTTTCCCTTTCTTCCACCCTGATCCCAATTATTTAGCATTTTCCCTAACGGACTATCGTCAGGTACCCCGGGGTATGTGTCATTGTCCCTGTTTAAGCCTACCTTTCCCTTAATCGCCTTAGATCCCTTATTTCCCATTTCTGAGGACTTCGTATTTTTCCCGTGATAATCTATCACAATGTAGCCAATTCCCGGACCTTCAGTCCCGTGATCGCCCAGGTTCCTTTGCAGGCACCCCCGGTCTTTGGATTCCTGTGTCCTACGTCTCTGTGACACAAATCACAGGCACCCCGTAGGTACACGTTCCTCCTCAAACACGGTCTCTGCAAAATCCCTCACAGGCGAGCCCCGGTCTCTAGATTCCTGAGTCCCACGTCTCTGTAGAAAAATCCACAGGCACCCCGTAGGTACCCAGTCCTCCGTAAACACGGTCCCCGCAAGTTTTTTCTTACCTGGGTTCGGTGCACCGAAATTACTTGATCGTTAACCGTCCCCACTGCCTCGGGTACACCCCTCCTTTGTTTTCCTGAGCCTCCCGGATATCACTCGCTCAAGCCGCGCGGGGCGACAAGCAAGGAATCAGGGACTGCCGAACTCGGCAGGGTGCACCTTCTCCGATATTCTTCCTCAACTCTCCTTGCGGCCGGAGTGTTGATCCCGGATGACGAGCCCCCAAGTTGTTAGAAACGAAAATCGCTTCTCAATAATCGCTCTAGACAAATTCAGGAAAACAAAGTTTTATTAACAAGTCAAGTCTGCAGAGTCGGGCACCCTTAAAGAAAAGGCGCGCTGTGGCTTACAAAGTCTCCATTATTTATAGGACAAGTCCCTCCTCTCCTTGGCTCCAACAAGCCATGAGGTTCACATTCTTAAAAACATCATTATTTTTATCACAAAGTCTGCAACAGAAGGCTCCAGAGTCTCCAAAGTTTGTTGTTTTTATCAGTCAAAGGCTTTAATCTGAAACAGATGTCTCAAGTCGTATTCCCATCCTGGAGTCTTATCAGCCAAGGACTTATCCTTCTCTGCTGTGTGAATGGCTTCATTAATCAAGAGCCTGCTTGCTTTTACTATAGCTCACAAATTGTCAGCATTCTGCACAATTTAAACTACTCTACTTTTGAGTATATAAAATGGTTGTTAGAAAAGAAACAAAGGTTTTGTCTTTTATTATAGATCAGTCTGTGGTCCAGGCACATCTTAAAGTTTAAACCGAAATTACCTCTTACATTAACCTTTATCCCTTTCTGAAACAACAGAAAGATGGAAGATGGGAAGCCTTAAAAAATGAGATAGCGAGAGCCCAGAGACAGTATGTTCCTGTTAGAGTGAAAGACAACGCTGGTAGGTGTCGGGAAAGTTGGATGACGGGAGAAATTGAGGTTTTGGTTAAGAAAAAGAAGGAAGTATGTGTCAGGTATAGACAGCAGAGATCAAATGACTCCTTAGAAGAGTATAAAAACAGTAGGAGTATACTAAACAGGGAAATCAGGAGGGCAAAAAGGGGACATGAGATAGCTTTGGCAAATAAGGTTAAGGAGAATCCAAAGGGTTTTTATAAATATATTAAGGACAAAATGGTAACCAGGGAGAGAACAGGGCCCCTCAAAGATCAGGAAGGCAGTCTATGTGTGGAGCCGCAGGAGATGGGGAGATACTAAAAGAGTATTTTGCATCAGTGTTTACTGTGTAGAAGGACATGGAAGATATAGAATGTGGAGAAATAGATGGTGACATCTTGAAAAATGTCCATATTACAGAGGAGGAGATGCTGGATGTCTTGAAACATATAAAAGCGGATTAACCCCAGGACCTGATCAGGTGTAACCAAGAATTCTGCGGGAAGCTAGGGAAGTGATTACTGGGCCCCTTGCTGAGATATTTATAT
>NW_025203949.1:0-3779 GCF_004010195.1 Chiloscyllium plagiosum
GGTTAACAAATAATCTGCAGCAGTCAAAAAGTATGGCGCTGCAAAAGCACAGCCACTCAGGCAGCATCCAAGGAGCAGGAGAGTTGACGTTTTGAACATAAGCTCTTCATCAGAAATGGTAAAGAGCTTATGCTCGAAATGTCAACTCTCCTGCTCCTCTGATGCTGCCTGACTTGCTGTGCTTTTCTTTTTGACTCTGATCTCCAGTATCTTCAGTCCTCACTTTCTCCTAAATAATGTGCAGGAGCCAATAATTCTGTTCGGCCGTCATTTCATTTTGCATTTTTGTATTTGAACTATACCTTCGCAATGCTCAAAATGCTTTAACTTCAGATGTACTGTAATTTTAAATCTTAGGTTTGTGTAATTGTCATACTTAGAGATAGTGCTTAAGTTATACTGCTCCAAGTTAGATGTTTAACTGAATGGCCTGGAGAAGGCCATCCAGTTAAACTGGGTTTCAGAAATTCTGGCTGTTGAAAATACTATTCTGATGCACAACTCTCTTGCAGGAAATTCTGTCTTTGAGAACATTTGACTACGGGTTCCTCAAGGTTTAACTCTCAAGTTGTTCCAGAAGTCTAAACTTGTAAATCCTATGAAGAATCCGATTGTAGCACTTCAGTTAATAGAGAAATCAAAGCTTTCAGTCTATTTGGAAGCTGTTAGTTTATTCACCACATGGTAAAAGTGTTCCATTAGGACAAGAATTGGATAAGGAATTAATATAAAAATTTCTGTGGCTTGTGGCATCATTTTCAAAAACAGAAATACTATGCATTGACCTGTACCACCTATGATATTGGAAAAACCAGTATCACAGGAGAGCTAGCCTTAGAACTGGCATTGTATTTATCCAGAGGTACTTTTGTCTTGTGCATATTGTAACTATGGGGCTGTTGTCAGTAGCAAGGTTTGAAAATAAAGGGAATTTCAATGGTTACTGTCAGTTTACATATAATGAGTAATATATGTTGATGCTGCTAGAAGGCATTTAATTAGAAATGAAGGCATGTGATAACAAAATAATTAAATTTTGAAGTTAATTCTGACTACATTGCTGATAGAAAACTGCAGTGGCAATGTGAATGTGGAAAATGTCTCAAGTACATGATGCAGGTGTAACAGCGATGCTTTCTGTTTAGTGAACCTTATTTGGCATAAAGGTCTACTGAATTAACTATTCCAGCGAATATACTAAAATACTATTGCTTTTATTGAAGGCTGTAAATCTGGTATCCTGGTAATAATTCTATTCAGTGGTACTTTCAGAATAAGAATAACAAAAATTAGAGAGAAATCTTGTATGAAAAACAGTAGGAGATGGACAATTCCAAGATTTGGAACAAGGCATGGCCACAAAAGCTGAAAGAACTATGCCCCTTTCTTCTGTCCCCTCAGGCCTGCTCTGCAATTTCGTAAGATCATCACTGATTTGACTGTGACCTTAAATCCCTGAAAGCCTTTTACTCTTACTTAGCAAGAATCTATCTATATTTGCCTTAAAGAAATATTGAAAGGCTGTGCTTCCATGATCTTTTCAGGAAGAGAATACCAAAGATTCATGAAATCATCTCAGAAAATATTTCACTTAAATTTAAATGGCTAACTCTTGATTTTAAACAGTGACTCTTACATTTAAATTATCCTGTATGATAAAATGTCCTCTCTCTCATCCATTATTGAGTTGGAGTGAGAACATGATAAATGCCCATAAAGAAGATAGATGGGAAGAAATGTGTTGCATTATTGGAGGGATCAATGAGTAAAGGGCAAGAGTTTTAGAGGGGTTGTAAGGAGGAAACAAAATTCACCCAGGAGTGGTGGGACCTGGAATTCCCTGTAAGGATGCTAGAGGCAAAAACCCTCTGTATTTAAGAAATATTTAGATATGCACTTGCGATGCCAAGACATACATGACTGTGGCCCAGATGCTACAAAATGGGATTAGAATAGATAGGTTGTCAGTGACTGGGCAGACTTGATGGGCTGAAAGTCTGTGCTGCAGATCTTGATGACTCAAAGCATTTCATTAGGCTACATTTATCTAATAGGTCAAGTTATTTTCTATCATGCATTGAATAACTAGTGGAATATTCAGTGGTCAATTATTAATTACACAGCAAATTCAGTTAAAAATCTCACAACACCAGGTTGTAATCAGGTTTATTTGGAAGCACTAGCTTTCAAAGCGCTGTTTCATCAGGCGACTGCCTGATGAAGAAGCAGTGCTTCGAAAGCTAGTGCTTCCAAATAAACCTGTTGGACTATAACCTGGTGTTGTGATTTTTAACTTTGTACACCCCAGTCCAACACTGGCTCCTCCAAATCATGACAGTAAATTCAAACTTCAATAAAGAATCTTGATCTGTAACTAATATCTCTTGTACATTGAGTTTTCATTTGCGTTTTGGCTAATTTATGATATTTCATTGAACAAAGAGCAACAAAAGAACAAAGAAGATTGCAGCACAGGAACAGGCCCTTTGGCCCTCCAAGCCTGCGCTCAAATAATGTAAGAATTTTTTTTGGTGGTACCTGATTTCAAATTGTCTGGAGTTGTCCAAAACAAATTGACACTTGATGCATTTGCATGACCAATGTTTGATCCATAGAGAAGTCAGGCAGATGGGTAGAGTTATTCTTGCATGTTGAAACAGACCCAAGGGATTAAATGACCTATGCTGCCACCTGACCTGTTTAAGTATTGGTGAAAAAAGTAACTTTGAACTAGTTTTAGATATTTTCTAATGAGCCTATTCAGACATGTCAATACACACCTCTGGAGTAGGTGTGACTTGAATCCAGGCCTCCTGTTTCAGAGGTAGGGCAGCTACCATTGCACTGGTAGTTTCAATCTTTGTTGGAGTTGAAGCAAGAGTTCCTTTTCTAAGCCAAGTATGAATTTATGTATAGACTATTTTGGCAGTTTGGATGCTATGTATGTGCAAACTGAGCAGTCTTCACACCAAGACTCCACACCTCATGTAAGTACACCTTTCAAGGTCACTCCAAATGGAAATGGCTTAAATTCAGTTCAGAAAAATTGAACACAAATTTAATGGATCACGTTATGAAGAGGAATGCAAACATATAATTCATTATCCTTTCACAGATTCTTGAAAGGTTTTATTAAAATAATAGTTAGTTGACCACAAACACTGTATTTTGGGTAGAATTTTAAGTCTGACATGAAATACTATACCGTATGTTATTATATGTACCTTCAAAAACCAGTCCAGCTTAAAATAAATGAAACTTGCCCAAAGACGTTGAGGTTGATTTGTGTGACAGACAAGTTGTCAAACTCGACTTGCAACCTTCTGGCTAGGGGTCTGGCACCCTACCAATTTGTGTTCAGCCTTTCTAATTTATTAAATTTACAATTGTATAGAGAAGATTTGTGATAAATACACATTATCTTAGATTATATTGCTGACATTTTCATGTACAGTACTTGATATAGACCCTATCATGTTGCCTATTGTAATTAAAATGAGGATACTCTGAGGTGTAATTTGCATGCTTAGTGCATTAATGCACCCGTTTTTTCTACTGATACTTAAAAATAAAAGCAAGAGTTGTCAGTATCATAAGTGGCATACAATTTCCCTGTCTAAATTGTGCTATATCCAAGGTTGTGGTATATCAAAAGAACATTACAGTAATGGGTTGCAGTACCACAAAAAACTGTTCTCAATGATGTTTCATTGAGCAATTAAACTTAATATACTAAGGCACTGGCTGTTGTGGAGAAATTATGACTTTATTCTCTGCTT
>NW_025203949.1:7176-9000 GCF_004010195.1 Chiloscyllium plagiosum
CTGCAGCAGAGTTTTGTACAGCTGTAGCATAACCTCATGGTTCCGGAATTCGATCCCTCTATTAATAAAAGCTAAAACTCTGTATGCCTTCTTAACAACCCTGTCAACTTGGGTGGCAACTTTCAAGGATCTGTGTACCTGGACACTGAGATCTCTCTACTCATCGACACGACCAAGAATCTTACCATTAGTGCATTATTTTGCATTCAGTTTACTCAAACCAAGGTGAATCACCACACACTTGTCCACACTAAACTCCATTTGCCACCTCTCAGCCCAGCTATGCAGCTTATGTATGTCTCTCTGTAAACTACAACATCCTTCGTCACTATCCACAACTTCACTGACCTTAATGTCATCTGCAAATTGACTAACCAACCCTTCTACGCCCTCATCCAGGTCGTTTATAAAAATGACGAACAGCAATGGACCCAATACCGACCCTTGCAGTAGACCACTAGTAACTGGACTCCAGGATGAACATTTCCGATCAACCACCACCCTCTGTCTTCTTTCAGCAAGCCAATTACTGATCCAAACTGCTATATCTCCCACAATCCCATTCCTCTGCATTTTGTACAATAGCCTACTGTGGGGACCCTTATCGAACACCACGCTGAAATCCATATACACCACATCAACTGGTTTGCTTTCATCTACCTGTCTGGCCACCTTCTCAAATAACTCAATAAGGTTTGTGAGGCACGACCTACCCTTCACAAAACCGTGCTGACTATCCCTAATCAAATTATTCTATTCTGGATGATTATAAATCCTATCTCTTATAATCTTTTCCAACAATTTACCAACAACTGAAGTAAGGCTCACTGGTCTATAATTACCAGGGTTGTCTCTACTCCCTTTCTTGAACAGGGAAACCACATTTGCTATCCTCGAGTCTTCTGACACTATTCCTGTCGACAATGACGATTTAAAGATCAATGTCAAAGGCTCGGAATCTCCTACCTGGCTTCCCAGAGGATCCTAGGATAAATCCCATCCGGCCCAGGGAACTTATCTGTTTTCACACTCCGCAGGATTTCTAATACCTCTTCCTTGTGAACCTCAATCCCACCTAGTCTAGTAGCCTCTCCCTCTGTATTCTCCTCGACAACATTGTCGTTTTCTAGAGTGAATACTGTCGAAAAATATTCATTTAGTGCTTCCCCTATCTCCTCTGACTCCACACACAACTTCCCACTACTATCCTTATTGGCCCTAATCTTACTCTCATCATTCTTTTATTCCTTAAATACATATAAAAAGCCTTAGGTTTTACCCTGATCCTATCCGCCAACAACTTCTCATGTCTCCTCCTGGCTCTTCTGAGCTCTCCCTTTCGGTCTTTCCTGGCTATCCTGTCACCCTAAAGCGCCATAACTGAGCCTTCACATCTCATCCTAACAGAAGCCTTCTTCTTCCTCTTGACCAGAGATTCCACTCCCTTCGTAAACCACGGCTCTCGCGCACTACAGCTTCATTCCTGCCTGACATGTACGTATTTATCTCGGACACTCAGGAGCTTTTCCTTGAATAAGCTCCACTTTTCTAATGTGCCCATCCCCGGCAGTTTCGTTCTCCATCCTATGCTTCCTAAATCTTGCCTAATCGCATTGTAATTGCCTTTCTCCCAGCTGTAACTCTTACCCAGTGGTATACACCTATCCCTTTCTATCACTAGGGTAAAAATAACAGAATTGTGATCGCTATCACCAAAGTGCTCACCTACTTCCTTTTCTAACACCTGGAATGGTTGTTACCCAGTACCAAATCTAATGTGGCTTCGCCCCTTGTTGGGCTGTCTGCATACAGTGGCAAGAGGCC
>NW_025203950.1:0-1166 GCF_004010195.1 Chiloscyllium plagiosum
GAGAAGGTACCTTGAATATCCAAAGAAGGTAAACCCTTCCGAACAGATCATAACCGGTAGAACCTTCAATTTGCCAGCAATTCAGATGACTAAACGTGGCAACAGTTTAATTTAGTTAATAAGAATCCTGAATGCTTGAGGAAATTAATGTTAAATTTGACAGTTAGAAAGTCACATGAACTTGTGAAGTAACACACTGAAAATAGACAATCACGTGAGAGTGAGAACTTCAGCTGTTTTCATTTCCCCTCTTTCAGAAGGACGCTAAAGGACAATCATTTTTGGACTCAGCCAAAACTGGGAATCAAACCTAAAACATCCAAACTCTTGTGCTTCAGTATCAGGCCAAATGATGCATTCACCCAAAGTCCCAAGGGTCTGGTCAGATTAAGAAAACCTTAAATGGTGCTATTCACAGCCACATACAGTCATAGAGATGTACAGCACGGAAATAGACCCTTTGGTCCAACTCGTTCATGCCGACAAGATTTCCCAAATGAATCTAGTCCCATTTGCCAGCATTTGGCCCATATCCCTCTAAACCCTTCCAATTCATATACCCAGATGCCTTTCAACTGTTGTAATTGTACCAGCCTCCACCACTTCCTCCAGCAGCTCATTCCATACATGCACCACCCTCTGCGTGAAGACGTTGCCCCTTAGGTCCCTTTTATATCTTTCCCCTCTCACCCTAAACCTATGCCCTCTAGTTCTGGACTCACCCACCCCAGGGAAAAGACTGTCTATTTATCCTATCCATGCCCCTCATAATTTTATAAAGCTCTCTAAGGTCACCCCTCAGCCTCCGACACTCCAGGGAAAACAGCCCCAGCCTGTTCAGCCTCTCCCTGTAGCTCAAATCTTCCAACCCTGGCAACATTCTTGTAAATCTTTTCTGAACCCTTTCAAGTTTTACAACATCCTTCCATTGACCCATCTGTACCCAAGAACTGTGGGAAGCTAGAGAAGTGATTGCTGGGCCTCTTGCTGAGATATTTGTATCATCGATAGTCACAGGTGAGGTGCCGGAAGACTGGAGGTTGGCAAACGTCATGCCACTGTTAAAGAAGGGTGGTAAAAACAAGCCAGGGAACTATAGACCGGTGAGCCTGACCTCAGTGGTGGGCAAGTTGTTGGAGGGAATCCTGAGGGACAGGATGTACATG
>NW_025203950.1:4102-9000 GCF_004010195.1 Chiloscyllium plagiosum
CCACCTCAGGCTGCCTGATCCCAGTCTCGTTGTTGGCCACCTCAGGCTGCCTGTTCGTACTCTCACTGTTGGCCACCTCAGGCTGCCTGTTCGTACTCTCACTGTTGCCCACCTCAGGCTGCCTGTTCGTACTCTCACTGTTGGCCACCTCAGGCTGCCTGATCCCAGTCTCGCTGTTGGCCACCTCAGGCTGCCTGTTCGTAGTCTCACTGTTGGCCACCTCAGGCTGCCTGATCCCAGCCTCGCTGTTGACCACCTCAGGCTGCCTGATCCCAGTCTCGCTGTTGACCACCTCAGGCTGCCTGATCCCAGTCTCGCTGTTGGCCACCTCAGGCTGCCTGTTCCTACTCTCAGTGTTGGCCACCACAGGTTGCCTGATCCCAGCCTCACTGTTGGCCAACTCAGGCTGCCTGACAACAGTCTCACTGTTGACCACCTCAGGCTGCCTGATCCCAGTCTCGCTGCTGGCCACCTCAGGCTGCCTGTTCCTACTCTCACTGTTGGCCACCACAGGTTGCCTGATCCCAGCCTCACTGTTGGCCAACTCAGGCTGCCTGACCGCAGTCTCACTGTTGGCCACCTCAGGCTGCCTGACCCCAGTCTCACTGTTGACCACCTCAGGCTGCCTGTTTGTACTCTCACTGTTGGCCACCTCAGGCTACCTGTTCGTACTCTCACTGTTGGCTGCCTCAGGCTGCCTGATCCAAGTCTCGCTGTAAGCCACCTCAGGCTGTCTGTTCCCAGTCTTGCTGTTGACCACCTCAGAGTGCCCATTTGTACTCTCGCTGTTGGCCACTTCAGGCTGCCTGATCCCAGTCTCACTGTTGGCCACCTCAGTATGCCTCTTCGTACTCTCACCGTTGCCTGCTTCAGGCTGCCTGATCCCACTCTTGCTGTTGGCCATCTAAGGTTGCCTGTTCGTACTCTCACTGTTGGCCACCTCAGGCTGCCTGTTCCTACTCTCACTGTTGGCCACCTGAGGCTGCCTGTTCGTACTCACACTGTTGGCCAGCCCAGGCTGCCTGATCCCAGTCTCGCTGTTGGCTAACTCAGGCTGCCTGATTCCTGTCTCACTTTTGACCACCTCAGGCTGCCTGCTCGTACTCTCACTGTTGCCCACCACAGGTTACCTGTTTGTACTCTCACTGTTGACCACCTCAGGCTGCCTGATCCAAGTCTGCTGTTGGCCACCTCAGGCTGCCTGCTCTTACTCTCACTGTCTCCACCTCAGGCTGCCTGATCCCAGTCTCACTGTTGCCCACCTCGGGCTGCCTGTTCGTACTCTCACTGTCGGCCACCTCAGGCTGCCTGATCCCAGTCTCACTGTTGCCCACCTCGGGCTGCCTGTTCGTACTCTCACTGTTGACCACCTCAGGCTGCCTGATCCCAGTCTCACTGTTGGCCACCTCAGGCTGCCTGATCCCAGTCTCACTGTTGACCACATCAGGCCACCTGTTCGTACTCTCATTGTCGTCCACCTCAGGCTGTCTGATCCAAGTCTCGCTGTTGGCCACCTCAGGCTGCCTGTTTGTACTCTCACTGTTGGCCACCTCAGGCTGCCAGATCCCAGTCTCACTGTTGACCACCTCAGGTCGCCTGTTCGTACTCTCACTGTTGTCCATCTCAGGCTGCCTCTTTCCACTCTCACTGTTGGCCAACTCAGGCTGCCTGATCCCAGTCTCGCTGTTGGCCACCTCAGGCTGCCTGATCCCAGTCTCGCTGCTGGCCACCTCAGTCTGCCTGATCCCAGTCTCACTGCTGGCCGCCTCAGGCTCCCTGTTCTTACTTTCGCGTTGGATACCCTAGACTGCCAGTTCTCACTCTCGCTGCTGACCATCTCAGGCTGCCTGTTCCCACTCTCACTGTTGACCACCTCAGGTTTTCTTTTCCCACTCTCACTGTTGACCACCTCAGGCTTTCTGTTCCCACTCTCACAGTTGACCACCTCAGGCCGCCTGTTCCTACTCTCACTGTTGGTCACCTCAGGCTGCCTGATCCCAGCATCACTGTTGGCCACCTCAGGCTGCCTGCTCGTACTCTCACTGTTGGCCACCTCAGGCTGCCTGATCGCAGTCTCACTGTTGCCCACCTCAGGCTGCCTGTTCGTACTCTCACTGTGGACCACCTCAGGCTGCCTGATCCCAGTCTCACTGTTGACCACTTCAGGCTGCCTGATCCCAGTCTCGCTGTTGGCCACCTCAGGCTGCCTGTTCGTACTCTCACTGTTGGCCACCTCAGGCTGCCTGATCCCAGTCTCACTGTTGACCACCTCAGGCCGCCTGTTCGTACTCTCACTGTTGGCCACCTCAGGCTGTCTGATCCAAGTCTCGCTGTTGTCCATCTCAGGCTGCCTGTTTCCACTCTCACTGTTGGCCAACTCAGGCTGCCTGATCCCAGTCTCGCAGTTGGCCACCTCAGGCTACCTGATCCCATTCTCACTGTTGGCCACCTCAGGCTGCCTAATCCCAGTCTCGCTGCTGGCCACCTCAGACTGCCTGTTCCCACTCTCACTGTTGGCCACCTCAGGCTGCCTGTTCCCACTCTCACCGTTGCCCGCCTCAGTCTGCCTGATCCCATTCTCACTGCTGGCCGCCTCAGGCTCCCTGTCCTTACTCTCGCGTTGGATACCCTAGACTGCGAGTTCTCACTCTCGCTGCTGACCATCTCAGGCTGCCTGTTCCCACTCTCACTGTTGACCACCTCAGGCTTTCTGTTCCCACTCTCACAGTTGACCACCTCAGGCTGCCTGTTCGTACTCTCGCTGTTGGCCACCTCAGGCTGCCTGATCCCAGTCTTACTGTTGGCCAACTCAGGCTGCCTGACCCCTGTCTCACTTTTGACAACCTCAGGCTGTCTGCTCGTACTCTCACTGTTGCCCACCTCAGGCTGCCTGTTCATAATCTCACCGTTGACCACCTCAGGCTTTCTGTTCCCATTCTCACTGTTGACCACCTCAGGCTGCCTGATCCAAGTCTCACTGTTGACCACCTTAGGCTGCCTGTTCGAACTCTCACTGCTGCCCACCTCAGGCTGCCTGTTCGTACTCTCACTGTTGCCCACCTCAGGCTGCCTGTTCGTACTCTCACTGTTGGCCACCTCAGGCTGCCTGATCCCAGTCTCAGTATTTGCCAATGAAGGCTTCCTGTTCGTACTCTCACTGTTGCCACCTGAGGCTGCCTGTTCATACTCTTGCTGTTAGCCACCTCAGACTGCCTGTTCCCACTCTCACAGTTGCCCGCCTCAGTCTGCCTGATCCCAGTCTCACTGGTGGCCGCCTCAGTCTGCCTGTTCTTACTCTCGCGTTGGATACCTCAGACTGCTAGTTCTTACTCTCGCTGTTGACCATCTCAGGCTGCCTGATCCTACTCTCGCTGTTGACCATCTGAGGCTGCCTGTTCGTACTCTCGCTGTTGGCCACCTCAGGCTGCCTGTTCCCACTCTCACTGTTGACCACCTAGGACAGCCTGTTCCTACTCTCGTTGTTGACCACCTCAGGCTTTCTGTTCACACTCTCACAGTTGACCACCTCAGGCTGCCTGTTCCTGTTCTTACTGTTGACAACCTCAGGCTGCCTGATCCCAGTCTTGCTGTTGGCCACCTCAGGCTGCCTGATCCCAGTCTCACTGTTGGCCACCTCAGGCTGCCTGTTCGTACTCTCCCTGTTGGTCAACTCAGGCTGCCTGATCCCTGTCTCACTTTTGACCTCCTCAGGCTGTCTGCTCGTACACTCACTGTTGCCCAACTCAGGCTGCCTGTTCGTACTCTCACTGTTGACCACCTCAGGCTGCCTGATCCACGTCTCGCTGTTGGCCACCTCAGGCTGCCTGTTCGTACTCTCACTGTTGACCACCTCAGGCTGCTTGATCCAAGTCTTGCTGTTGGCCACCTCAGGCTGCTGTTCGTACTCTCACTGTTGGCCACCTCAGGATGCCTGATCCCAGTCTCACTGTTGATCACCTCAGTCTGACTGATCCCAGTCTCAGTGTTGGCCGCCTCAGGCTGTCTGTTCCTCCTCTCGTTGTTGACCACCTAAGTCTTTCTGTTCCCACTCTCACAGTTGACCAGCTCAGGCTGCATGTTCCTACTCTCACTGTTGGCCACCTCAGACTGCCTGATCATACTCTCACTGTTGCCCACCTCAGGCTGCCTGTTCGTACGCTCACTGTTGACCACCTCAGGCTGCCTGATCCAAGTCAAGCTGTTGGCCACCTCAGGCTGCCTGTTCGTACTCTCCCTGTTGCCTACCTCAGGCCGCCTGTTCGTACTCTCACTGTTGGCCGCCTCAGGCTGCCTGTTCCCACTCTCACTGTTGGGCACCTCAGGCTTCCTGATCCCATTCTCACTGTTGGCCACCTCAGGCTGCCTGAACCAAGTCTCACTGTTGGCCAACTCAGACTGCCTGTTGGTTCTCTCACTGTTGCCCCCCTGAGGCTGTCTGTTTCTCCTCTTGCTGTTGGCCACCTTAGGCTGCCTGTTCCCACTCTCACTGTTGGCCAGCTCAGACTGCCTGTTCCCACTCTCACCGTTGCCCGCCTCATCTGCCTGATCCCTGTCTCACTGTTGGCCGCCTCAGGTTGTCTGCACTTACTCTCGCGTTGGATACTCAGACTGCCAGTTCTCATCTCACTGTTGGCCACCTCAGGCTGCCTGTTCCCACTCTCACTGTTAACCACCTCAGGCTGCCTGATCCCAGTCTCGCTGTTGGTCACCTCAGGCTGCCTGTTTGAACTCTCACTGTTGACCACCTCAGGCTGCCTGATCCCTGTCTCACTGTTGACCACCTCAGGCTGCCTGATCCCTGTCTCACTGTTGGCCAACTTAGGCTGCCTGATCCCTGTCTCACTTTTGACCACCTCAGGCTGTCTGCTCTTACTCTCACTGTTGCCCACCTCAGGCTG
>NW_025203951.1:0-739 GCF_004010195.1 Chiloscyllium plagiosum
TCTCTGTACGGCCAAAATGAGCAAATGTTCTCAGGAACTTCCATAATACTGACAGACCATCCTTAAATAATGATCTTTCACAATTCTTGGAGTTGCTCATCCTCAGCAGTTGCTGATTACAATTGCTCATATTAGCTGTGCTGAATGTGTAACATATCTATCTTGAGAATGCCTTTAATTTCTAGAGTATCCACATAAGAACAAAATTAAATCTATGGTATTGAATGACATAGCGTCGGATGATGTGGAGTCTGTGTGGGTGGAATTGAGGAACCACAAAGGCAAAAAAAAACATAATTGGAGTTGTGTATGGACCTCCTAACAGTGGTCAGGACCAGGGACGCAACATGTACCGGGAAATAGAGAAGGCATGTCAGAAAGGCAAGGTTACATTGATCATGGGAGACTTCAATATGCAGGTGGACTGGGTAAATAATGTTGCTAGTGGATCTAAAGAAAGGGAATTCATGGAATGCTTACAGGATGGCTTTTTGGAACAGCTTGTCATGGAGCCCACAAGAGAGCAGGCTATTCTGGACCTAGTGCTTTGCAATGAACCAGACTCTATAAAAGATCTTAAAGTAAGGGAACCCTTAGGAAGTAGCGACCATAATATGATAGAGTTCAGTCTGCAGTTTGAAAGGGAGAAGGCAAAATCGGATGTAATGGTGTTACAGTTGAATAAAGGTAATTATGAGGGCATGAGAGAGGAACTGACGAAAATAGACTGGAAGCAGAG
>NW_025203951.1:1125-9000 GCF_004010195.1 Chiloscyllium plagiosum
GGGGAGAGAGGGCGGGAGGGTGGTATTGAGAGCAAGTGAGAGGGGAGTAGAAAAAGAGAGGTAGAGAATTGGGAGGTTGGGATGCAGAAAGAGAGAGTGGGAGGCGAATGTATTGCGACTGACAGTGAGTGGTGGTGGGGTAGAGAGAGAATGAGAGGGTTTTAGAGAGAGAGAGTTGGAGGGTGGTAGAGTGAGAGAGTGCGAGGGGTCAATCAAAGGATGATTGTGGGCGGGTTGGAGAGAGCGTGGGAGGGAATGCAGGAACAGAGAGTGATAGGGCGGTAGAAGAGAGAGAGAAAGACTGGCAGTGAGGTGGAGACAGTTGGAAGGGAAGAGAGAGAGTGGGAGAATGGTAGAGAGGCGCGAGAAAGAGAGTGGCAGGGGGTTAGAGAGACTGTGTTGGAGGGATGCAGTCCAGGTACCACTCCGATGTCATCTGCATCGATGGCAACTGAAAAAGATTGAGAAAAGTTTAGTGCAGCTATAACTGTTACGATGGTTAATATTGCTTTCAAATGGCCGAATGCTCCCTGGCATTTTTCTATACAATGAAACTTTGTGCTGTTCGTGAGCAAATTGGTTAACTGTGCCACTACACTGCTGAAGTTTGGAACAAAGGTCCAATGGAATCGCTGTGTCCTAAGAATCAATCCACCTCTTTATCCCACCTTGTTCATGGAAATTCTTTGATAACCTTCGATTTGCGTTCCATGGGCTCAACCTTCCAAGAACGTCACCTCTGCTTTCGCAAATTCCGTTTTGTTTAAGTTTATACCCAGTTTTGCTTCTTGTAATCATTCAAAGTGTTCTGCCAACTGTCCCATGTGATTTTTCCAGAACTCATTAACTATCACTACATCGCCCAAATGGACTGCACAGTTTCTTAACCCAACAGGTGATTGGGAATGAAAGAGTTGGAGTGATTGTGAAAGTGTCAGGGTGACGGTGATAGAGTGAGTGTGAGAGATCAGTTTGACAGTGGCAGAGTGAGTTCGAGGGTGTTACGGTGATGTTGATGGAGTGAGTGTAAGGGGGTAGGGTGATATAGATGGAGAAAGTGTGAATGCATCAGGGTACGCGTGTCGTGGTGTGTTTGAGGGTGCCTGGTTGACGGTGAAAGAATAAGTGTGAGGGCATCACGGTGATCATGAGGCAGTGCGTGTGAGCGGGCCAGGGTGATAGTAAGTGAGTGTGAGGTTGTCAGGGTGAGGGAGTGAGTGTGAAGAAGTCAGGATAATATTGATGAAGATAGACTGAGTGAAAGGCGGTGAGGCTGACAGTGACGGAATGATTGTGAGGAGTTTCAGGATGATGGTAACGGAGTGAGAGTGAATGGGGTCAGTGTGACGGTAATGGGGTAACTGCGAAGGGGACAGACTGATGATATCGGAGTGATTCTGGGGTGATGAGACTGACACTGAGGGAGTGAGAGCATGGGGATCAGTATGACAGTGACGGATAGCATGCCACGTGGTCAGGGAGATAACGAGATAGTGACTGTGAAGGGCCTGGGTGACGGCGACGGACTGAGTATGAGGGGTAAGAGTGATACTGGCGGAGTAAGTGTGTAGGTGTAATGGTGACGGCATGGAGTGCATGTGAAGAGGTCAGAGCAACGGAGAGGAAGCGAGTGTGTTGGATGTCAGGGTGACAGTGATGGAAAAAGTGTAAGGGGTTAAACCTAATGGTCATGGAGTGACTGTAAGGGATTCTTGGTTCCAGACGGGTAGAGAGAGTGAGGGGGTCAGTGTGATGAAGAGGGAATACGTGGGAGTGAGTCAGGGTGACGCTCATGGATTGAAAGTGAGGTAGACAGTTTGACATTGGGAAGTGATTGTGAGGGATTCAGTCTGATGGCGATGGAACATTTGTGAAGTGGTCAATGTAAACAGTGGGGAAGTGAGTTTGAAGGATCAGTGTGATGGTGCCAGAGTGAATGTGAGGGAGTCAAGGTAACGGTCATGGAATGAGTTTGAAGCGTCAATGCGACGGTGACGGTTTGAGATGGAAGGGGCAGGGTGAGTGTGAAGGAGTGAGTGTGAGTGAGTGTGACCAGGTTAGGCTGACAGTGATGCGATATATCTGATAGGGGTGAGTGTTACAGTGAGTGTGATGGTGATGGAGTGAGTTCACCAGGGACAGGGTGATGGTAATGGACTGAGTGCAAGTGGATCAGTGTGACAGTGATGGAGGCAGTGTGAGCGGATCAGGATAATGTTGATTGACAGAGCCTGTGGTGGTTGCGGTGACGGTGTTGGCGAGAGTTTTTGGTGTCAGGGCAATGGTGCTGGAGTGAGTGCGAGTGGGTCATGGTGATGGTAGTGGAGGAAGTGTGTTTGTCAAGGTGACAGTGACAGAGTGAGTGTGGGAGTGTCAAGTTGATAGTAATGGGGTGAGTGCGAGGGGGTCACCATGGCAGTAACAGTGAGAGATTGAGGGGGTCAGGATAAAAGTGATGGAGTGAGTGTGACGGTGTCAAGGTGACGGTGATGAAGTGAGTGAGAGGGAGTGAGCCTGACAGTGACAGACTGAGTGTTAGGGGATTCATAGTGACGGAGACAGAATGAGTGCGTGTTGATGAGGGATTGAGTGTGACGGGGTCAGGGTTACAGTGACAGAGTGAGTGCCAGAGCGTCGGAGTGACAGTGATGGAGTAACTGTGATTGGAGTCAGGGTGAAGGTCGTGGAGTGACTGCGAAGTCGTCAGGCAGTCAGGGTTGGAGTGAATGCGAGGGGTCATGGTGACGGTGATGGAGGGAGTGTGAGGTGGTCATGACGATGGTGACAGAGTGAAGATGAAGGGGTCCGGGAGATAGTGAGGGAATGAGTGTCAGGAGGTCTGGATGAATGTGATGAAGTGAGAGTCAGGATTTCAGGCTAAAAAAAATGATGGAATGAGTGTGAAAATATCAGGTTGACGGTGAGGGAGTGAGCACGAGGGTGTCAGTGTGACGGTGATGGTGTGAGTGCGATAGGGACAGCGTGGCAGTGATGGAGTGAGTGTGAGTGGGTCAGGGTGGCAGTGACAGAGTGAATACGATGACCATCGGGGTGACAGTGAGAGAATGCATCTGACGAGGTTAGCGTGGTCATCGTGACAGAGTAAGTGCAATGACGTCATTTTTAAAATGACAGCGTGAATGTGAGGGGGTCACAGCGATAGAGTGAGCATGACGGGGGAGTGTGCTCATGATGAAATGAGTGCGAGGGGATCTGGGTTGAAGCGAGGTAATTAATTCATGGAGGTGAATGTGTAGTTGATGGAGTGTGAGTGTGAGTCAGTTACACAGTCACGGAGTGAATGTAAGGGGGAAGGCTGACAGAGGGGAAATGAGTGTAGGGTGGTCGGGGTGATGGTGCCAGAGTGAGTAGGATTGGTTCACTGTGACACTGACGGAGTGAGTGATTAGATTAGATTAGATTACAGTGTGGAAACAGGCCCTTCGGCCCAACAAGTCCACACCGACCCGCCGAAGCGAAACCCACCCATACCCCTACATTTACCCCTTACCTAACACTACGGGCAATTTAGTATGGCCAATTCACCTAACCTGCACATCTTTGGACTGTGGGAGGAAACCGGAGCACCCGGAGGAAACCCACGCAGACACGGGGAGAACGTGCAAGCTCCACACAGTCAGTCGCCTGAGGCGGGAATTGAACCCGGGTCTCTGGCGCTGCGAGGCAGCAGTGCTAACCACTGTGCCACCGTGCCGCCCTCACCGTGTGAGGGGGTCAGGGTGACAGCAATAAACTGAGTGTGATCGGGTCATTGTGAAGGTGGTGGATTGATTTTGGTGGAGCTATTGTGACAGTCATGGAGTGAATGTGAGAGGTAGGGTGAAATAGGTGGTGTCAGTCTGAGGGAGTCAGAGTGATGGTGATGGCGTGAGTGTGAGGGAGTCAGGGAGGCAATCACGGAGTGAGTGTTAGGGGATCAGGAGACAGATGCGAGTGAGTGTGAATGGGTCAAGATAACGGTGACAGAGTGAGTGCGAGGGGCTCAGGGTGATATTGAGGAAGGTCACCGTGACAGAGTGTGACGGGATTGCGACAGTTGATGGAGTCAGTGTGTGAAGTCAGTGTGACAGTTATAGAGTGAGTGTGAGGTGAAAAGGGTAATGATAATAGAGTGAGTGCCACTGTGTTAGGGTGACGGTGATGGAGAAAATGCGTGGAGGGTCAGAGTGACAGTGACAAAGATATTGTGAGGGGGTCAGGGTGACATTGAGGGAGTGAGAGCAAAGAGATCAGTATGAATGTGACGGAATGAGTGTGACGGAGTCAGTATGACAGTCATGGAGTAAGTATGAGATGGTCTTGTTGAAAAGGTGAGTGCAGGGGAACAACATGCCAGTGATGGAGTGAGTGTGAGGGGTTAAGGGTGACAGCAAGGGATTGAGAGTAAATGGGGTCAGTGTGAATGTGATGGAGTCCGTGTGTGGAATCAGTGTGACAGTTATGGAGTGAGTGTGAGCAGGTACGTTGAAGGGGAAGTGAGAGGGTGTCATGATGACGGTGACAGAGTGAGTATGAGAGGTCATGGTGATGGAAATAGAGTTAGTGGGAGTGGCTCAGCGTAACGGTGACAGAACTATTGTGAGGGGGTAAGGCTGATGGTGACGGGATGAGTATGATGGAGTCAGGACAATGAAGAAGGAGTGAGTGTGAGTGACTCAGGGTGACAGAGGAGGAATGAGTGTGAGAGGGTCAGGGTGACAAAGATAGAGTGAGTGTGAGTGAGTCAGGATGACAGTGGAGAGTGCGTGTGAGCAGGACAGGGTGATATTGATGGAACTAGTGCGGGGGGGCGAATGGCAGTGAGGGAGATAGAGCGAGGGCGTCAAAGTGACAGTGACAGAGTGAGTGCGAGAGGTCCAGCTTACAATAAAAGACTGTGTGTGAGAATTCAGTCGGACGGTAATTAAGTGCGTATGAGGGAGTCAAGTAGACGGTGATGGAGTGAGTGTGAGGGAGTCTGGCTTACAATAAATGACTAACTGTGGGGTTCACTGTGACTGTAATGTAGTGAGTATGGGGGGGTCAGGGTGAAGTTAATGAAGTGTATGTGAGGGGATCAGGGTGACTGTGACAGTGTCAGTGTGGGGGCTTATGGTAATGGGGATAAAGTGAGGGCGAGTGTACCACGGTGACAGTTATGCAAAAAGATTGAAGGGATCACCGTGACAGTGATGTTATAACTGCGAGAGGGTACGGGTGACGGGGACCGGAGTTCAAGGGTTCAGGCTGACGATGACGGAATGAACTCACGGGGTAATGGTGATAGCAAGTGTTAATGTGAGGTGACAGGGTGGATGGTGTCGTGGTAAGTATGAGTTAGTCAGCGTACGGTCATGGAGTGAGTGTGAGGGGAAAAGGGTAATGTTGATGGAGACAGTGAGAGGGGACAGTGACAGTGACAGAGTGAGGGTAATGTGTTAAGGGTGACAGTGACGGAGTGAGTGTGAGGGGAGTAGGGTAACAGTTTTGGCGTCAGTGTGAGGGGCTTTGTGTGACGGTGAAGGAGCAGTGTGATAGGATCATGGTGATGTTGTCTGAGAGAGTATGAGGGATTCAGTCTAGCGATGATGCCGTGCGTGTGAGGAGCTTAGCGTGATGTTGACGGACTGAGTGAGAGCGAGGGGGCTGAGTAACGGTGACTGAGTGACTGTGAGATGGACAGGATAAGGGTGATGCAGTGAGGGTGAGAGTGTCAGAACGATTGTGATGGAGTAATGGGAAATAGTCAGCATTACGGTGACAGCGTGAGTGCGACGGGGTCAGGGTATAGTAATGGATTGAATCAGAGGGGAGTCAGATTGATGGTAATGGAGTCATTGTGAAGGGGTCAGAGTGACATTGATGGTGTGAATGTGAGTTAGTTAGCGTGATGGATACGGTGTGAGTCCCATGGTGTTAGGCTGAGTCGTGAGTATGAAGCGGTTGGAGTCATGGTAACGGTTTGAGTTTGTGGAGGTCAGGGTGGCGGTGATGAAGTGAGCGTGAGGTAATCAGGGTGACGAGAACAGAGTGAGTTTGAGGTGTGTTGGAGTTACGGTGAATGAATGAGTGTGATGGGGCAATTGTGCCAGACACAGAGTGAATGTGAGGGTGTCAGAAAGACGGTGAATGAGTAAGAGCAAAGGGTTAATTTTGATTGTGAATGACTGAGTGAAAGGGGTTTTGAGAAGATTTACAGCTCAGGTTGAAGTTCTGGATGTAGGTTTGCTCGCTGAGCTGGATGGCTCATTTCCAGACGTTTCGTCACCAGACTAGTTAACATCTTCAGTGGCCTCCGGCAAAACGCTATTGATAATTCCTGGTTTCTATATGGTTTTTTTTCGGTTGGAGATGTCATTTCCTGAGGTGAAGTCACTTCATGTTCTTTTTCGAAAGAAGTAGTAGATGGGGTCTAACTCGATGTATCCAGCAAGGGATCAGTTTGATGATGATGAAGTGAGCGGGAATCAGGTGACTGTAACGGAGAAAGTGGGAGGGGGTAAGAGTGACAATGATGGGGTAAACGTTAGGAAACCAGGTTGATCGTGACGGTGTAAGTTTGAGGATGTCAGTGTGATGTTGATGAAGTGAGTGCGAGGTGGTCAGATTGACGGTGTTGGTGTGACTGAAAAGGAGAAGAGGTGAAATTCCTGCAGTGAATGCGAGGGTGTCCACGTGACAGTGGCGGAGTGAGTGCGAGTGGGTCATGCCGACCGTATCAGAGTGAGTGAGGTGGGACAATCTGCCAGTGACAGAGTGACTGTGTTGTGACCTAGGAACAGTGCGAGAGACAGCGGTGGTGACGTGGAGACTAAGAGGGTGCTGGGAAGCTAACGAAACTGCGAAAATACTTACCTTCGAGGCCCACAGCCTTTTCCCGGCCCGGAAGGAGCAGGAGACACAGCAGAGATGGCGTCGAGACCAGGAGGGTGTCGGGATGGTAAGGAAACAGCTGAAATAATAACTGTTGAAGCCAACACTCTCTTTCCTGTCCGGAAGAAGTGGGACTCAGCGGAGATGATGTGGAGACGAAGAGGTTGCTGGGAAGGTGAGGAAACTGCTGAAATAATTACCTTTGAAGCCCACAGCCTTTAACCTGTTTGTAACAAGCAGAAAACACAGTGGAGTTGCCGTGGATGCCAGGAAGGTGCCGGGAAGGTAAGGAAACTGCTGAAATATTGACCATCGAAGTCCAAAGCATTTTCCTGTATGGCAGCAGCGGGAGACACAGCGAAGGTGATGTGGAGACCAGGAGGATGCCACGAAGGTATGGACTTAGTATATATTTTGGGCAGCAGCCAAACCCGAAATAATGCACGTGTAGTATCTCCCTCGCTTATGCCCTCAACTGACCAGAAGAAAAAGACTCTGTGAGGTAAGGATTTTTTTGTTATTCTCATACAGTTAAGTGCGTTGTTGGGATACAGTTAGTTTATATAAAGGTAAGCTTATAATGGCAGGGGACCTCAGACTCGTGGCATGTACCTCTCACTTGATGCAGAAGCTCAAGAAGGTGGCTTTCGTTCCTGACTGTTACACTTTTAAGAAGTGTGTCCAACTTCAACCCTTGTTTGAACGCTTGACGGCTCTGGAGCTGCGAATGGACTCATTGTGGAGCATACGCGATGCTGAGGAGGCCATGGATAGCACGTTTAGTGAACTGGTCACACCGCAGATGAGGATTGCTGAGGGAGACTGTGAGTGGGTGACGAAAAAGCAGAAAAAAGAAGAGGAATGCACTGCAGGTGTCCCCTCCAAAACAGGTATGCCGTTTTGGATACTGTTAGAGGAGATGGCTAACCAACGAATGGCAACAGTTGCCAAGATCATGGCACCATGGCGGACACTGCTGTTCCGTAGAGTAGGAAAAGACTC
>NW_025203952.1:0-9000 GCF_004010195.1 Chiloscyllium plagiosum
AGAATTTGATTAGAGTGCAGGGCATACATGTCCCTGTGAAAATGAGAGATAGAAATAGCAAGATTAGGGAACCATGGATGACGGGGGAAATTGTGAGACTAGCTAAGAGGAAAAAGGAAGCATACATAAAGTCTAGGTCATTGAAAACAGACAAAGCTTTGGAAGAATATCAGGAAAGTAGGGCCCATCTGAAATGAGGAATTAAGAGGGCAAAAAGGGTTCATAAAATAGCTTTAGCAAACAGGGTTAAGGAAAATCCCAAAGCCTTTTATTCATATATAAGAAGCAAGAAAGTAACTAGAGAAAGGGTTGGCCTACTCAAGGACAAAGGAGGAAAGTTATGCATGGAATCAGAGAAAATGGATGAGATTCTTAACGAGTACTTTGCACCGATATTCACCGAGGAGAGGGACATGACGAATGTTGTGGTTAGGATAGATCTTTGATTGGTCAAGGTCAAGCCGGCATAAAGTGGGCGGAAGTGTTGGTTATTCTAAAAGGCATTAGGAGGACAAGTCCCAAGGTCTGGATAGGTTTCATCCCAGGTTACTGAGGGATGCAAGAGAGGTAATAACTGGGGCAATAACAGAAATATTTACAGCATTCTTGAACACAGGTGAGTTCCTGGAGGACTGGAGAATTGCTAATGTTGTCCCCTTGTTTTAGAAGGGTAGCAGGAGTAATCTAGGTAATTATAGACCGGTGAGCCTGACGTCAGTAGGAGAGAAGCTGCTGGAGAAGATACTGAGGGAGAAGATCTATTCCAATTTGGAAGATAATTGGCTTCTCAGTGATAGACAATATGGCTTTGTGCAAGGAAGGTCATTTCTTACCAACTCAATAGAATTTTTTGAGGAAGCAACAAAGTTGATTGATGAGGGAAAGGCGGTAGATGTCATATACATGGACTTCAGTAAGGTGTTTGATAAGGTTCCCTATGGTAGGCTGTTGGAGAAAGTGATGTTGCGTGGGGTCCAGGGTGCACTAGCTAGATGGATAGAGAACAGGCTGGGCAACAGGTGACACACAGTGGTGTTCCAAAGGGATCCATGCCAGGACCGCTGTTTGTGATATATGTTTGTGGAGGAAAGGAAAGGTGGTCTGATTAGCAAGTTTGCAGATGACACTAAGATTGGTGGAGTAGCAGATGGTGAAGGGGACTGTCAGATGGTACAGCAGAATATAGGTGGATTGGAGAGTTAGGTGGAGAAATCACAGATGGAGTTCAATCCAGGCAAATACGAGATAATGCATTTTGGAAGATCCAATTCAAGAACGAACTATATGGTAAATGGATAAGTCCTGGGGAAAATTGAAGTACAGAGAGATCTGGGTGTTCAGGTCCATTGCACCTTGAAGGGGGAAATGCATTTTGAAAGAGTGGTCAGCAAGGCATACGGTATGCTTTCCTTCATCGGATGGGGTGTAGGGGGTGGTGTAATTTTTAAATCATTAACTGTTGTAGTAAGCACATAGTAAGTACAAAGCCACCATTTTAGTCTTCTCTACCTTGTAGTAAGCACGAGCAGACACTCCCCCAGATTTTCATGAATGGAACAATGGAAACAGCTTTCCTCGTGGCTGAGGGACCGCCCACAACCACGGCTGTACGTCATCATCCATATAAGGGAGAAACGGGGAACTCGAACACTGATTGGCTGGGTGAATAACCAAATAATCGAATCCATCAGGAGGACAGTGGGGAACTTTAACACTCATTGGCTGAGACAGGAGAAGGCCCAGCCCACAGGTTAGGGAAACTAGATATGACAACTACACAGGAATAGGTTTCTGAGTAAACAGTAAGTAAAGTTTGTAATAATCTATCCAATTTTAATTCAACAAACAAATGAAAAGGATTAGGGAGGGAACTGCAGGTTACATGCCAAGGTTCCTGTATGCAGAAGCCCATAGACACTAAGACTGTCTCAGGACTTCCAGTTTTGCAGGATATGTCCATAATTTTGAGTCATTCCTGCTCAGAATCATTGAACTGCAATACAAGCTCAGGCACTCAAATTTAACGAGGGAAGAAATTTTGGATAGTTTTACCCAGAACACAAACATACTCCATAGAATTGCTTCAGCAAAGGCAACGTCCCATCTCATGAAAATAAAAGCAAAGCCTGAAAAGAAAACAGAAATGCTGGATAAATTCAGCAGGTCTGGCAGCATTTGTGAAAATAGAAAAATTGAGGTAATGTTTAAAGTTCAATGAGACATTTTCAGAACATGAATTCTGTTTCTCTCTTCAGAGGTGCTGACAGCCTTGCTGAGTTTCTCCAACAGTTTCTGATACACTTGCTGAGTATTGCTGGAGAAAGCAGGAACCACCAGCAGTGCTTTATCCAGAGGCTCATTGAAGATGTTATCTAGTATTGTGACAAAACATCTGGAAATGAACCTTCCAGCTCAGCGAGCAAACCTACATCCAGGGTTTGAAATTGTCCATTCAGGTTAGGGAAACTAGATATGACAACTACACAGGAATAGGTTTCTGAGTAAACAGTAAGTAAAGTTTGTAATAATCTATCCAATTTTAATTCAACAAACAAATGAAAAGGATTAGGGAGGGAACTGCAGGTTACATGCCAAGGTTCCTGTATGCAGAAGCCCATAGACACTAAGACTGTCTCAGGACTTCCAGTTTTGCAGGATATGTCCATAATTTTGAGTCATTCCTGCTCAGAATCATTGAACTGCAATACAAGCTCAGGCACTCAAATTTAACGAGGGAAGAAATTTTGGATAGTTTTACCCAGAACACAAACATACTCCATAGAATTGCTTCAGCAAAGGCAACGTCCCATCTCATGAAAATAAAAGCAAAGCCTGAAAAGAAAACAGAAATGCTGGATAAATTCAGCAGGTCTGGCAGCATTTGTGAAAATAGAAAAATTGAGGTAATGTTTAAAGTTCAATGAGACATTTTCAGAACATGAATTCTGTTTCTCTCTTCAGAGGTGCTGACAGCCTTGCTGAGTTTCTCCAACAGTTTCTGATACACTTGCTGAGTATTGCTGGAGAAAGCAGGAACCACCAGCAGTGCTTTATCCAGAGGCTCATTGAAGATGTTATCTAGTATTGTGACAAAACATCTGGAAATGAACCTTCCAGCTCAGCGAGCAAACCTACATCCAGGGTTTGAAATTGTCCATTCAGGTTAGGGAAACTAGATATGACAACTACACAGGAATAGGTTTCTGAGTAAACAGTAAGTAAAGTTTGTAATAATCTATCCAATTTTAATTCAACAAACAAATGAAAAGGATTAGGGAGGGAACTGCAGGTTACATGCCAAGGTTCCTGTATGCAGAAGCCCATAGACACTAAGACTGTCTCAGGACTTCCAGTTTTGCAGGATATGTCCATAATTTTGAGTCATTCCTGCTCAGAATCATTGAACTGCAATACAAGCTCAGGCACTCAAATTTAACGAGGGAAGAAATTTTGGATAGTTTTACCCAGAACACAAACATACTCCATAGAATTGCTTCAGCAAAGGCAACGTCCCATCTCATGAAAATAAAAGCAAAGCCTGAAAAGAAAACAGAAATGCTGGATAAATTCAGCAGGTCTGGCAGCATTTGTGAAAATAGAAAAATTGAGGTAATGTTTAAAGTTCAATGAGACATTTTCAGAACATGAATTCTGTTTCTCTCTTCAGAGGTGCTGACAGCCTTGCTGAGTTTCTCCAACAGTTTCTGATACACTTGCTGAGTATTGCTGGAGAAAGCAGGAACCACCAGCAGTGCTTTATCCAGAGGCTCATTGAAGATGTTATCTAGTATTGTGACAAAACATCTGGAAATGAACCTTCCAGCTCAGCGAGCAAACCTACATCCAGGGTTTGAAATTGTCCATTCAGGTTAGGGAAACTAGATATGACAACTACACAGGAATAGGTTTCTGAGTAAACAGTAAGTAAAGTTTGTAATAATCTATCCAATTTTAATTCAACAAACAAATGAAAAGGATTAGGGAGGGAACTGCAGGTTACATGCCAAGGTTCCTGTATGCAGAAGCCCATAGACACTAAGACTGTCTCAGGACTTCCAGTTTTGCAGGATATGTCCATAATTTTGAGTCATTCCTGCTCAGAATCATTGAACTGCAATACAAGCTCAGGCACTCAAATTTAACGAGGGAAGAAATTTTGGATAGTTTTACCCAGAACACAAACATACTCCATAGAATTGCTTCAGCAAAGGCAACGTCCCATCTCATGAAAATAAAAGCAAAGCCTGAAAAGAAAACAGAAATGCTGGATAAATTCAGCAGGTCTGGCAGCATTTGTGAAAATAGAAAAATTGAGGTAATGTTTAAAGTTCAATGAGACATTTTCAGAACATGAATTCTGTTTCTCTCTTCAGAGGTGCTGACAGCCTTGCTGAGTTTCTCCAACAGTTTCTGATACACTTGCTGAGTATTGCTGGAGAAAGCAGGAACCACCAGCAGTGCTTTATCCAGAGGCTCATTGAAGATGTTATCTAGTATTGTGACAAAACATCTGGAAATGAACCTTCCAGCTCAGCGAGCAAACCTACATCCAGGGTTTGAAATTGTCCATTCAGGTTAGGGAAACTAGATATGACAACTACACAGGAATAGGTTTCTGAGTAAACAGTAAGTAAAGTTTGTAATAATCTATCCAATTTTAATTCAACAAACAAATGAAAAGGATTAGGGAGGGAACTGCAGGTTACATGCCAAGGTTCCTGTATGCAGAAGCCCATAGACACTAAGACTGTCTCAGGACTTCCAGTTTTGCAGGATATGTCCATAATTTTGAGTCATTCCTGCTCAGAATCATTGAACTGCAATACAAGCTCAGGCACTCAAATTTAACGAGGGAAGAAATTTTGGATAGTTTTACCCAGAACACAAACATACTCCATAGAATTGCTTCAGCAAAGGCAACGTCCCATCTCATGAAAATAAAAGCAAAGCCTGAAAAGAAAACAGAAATGCTGGATAAATTCAGCAGGTCTGGCAGCATTTGTGAAAATAGAAAAATTGAGGTAATGTTTAAAGTTCAATGAGACATTTTCAGAACATGAATTCTGTTTCTCTCTTCAGAGGTGCTGACAGCCTTGCTGAGTTTCTCCAACAGTTTCTGATACACTTGCTGAGTATTGCTGGAGAAAGCAGGAACCACCAGCAGTGCTTTATCCAGAGGCTCATTGAAGATGTTATCTAGTATTGTGACAAAACATCTGGAAATGAACCTTCCAGCTCAGCGAGCAAACCTACATCCAGGGTTTGAAATTGTCCATTCAGGTTAGGGAAACTAGATATGACAACTACACAGGAATAGGTTTCTGAGTAAACAGTAAGTAAAGTTTGTAATAATCTATCCAATTTTAATTCAACAAACAAATGAAAAGGATTAGGGAGGGAACTGCAGGTTACATGCCAAGGTTCCTGTATGCAGAAGCCCATAGACACTAAGACTGTCTCAGGACTTCCAGTTTTGCAGGATATGTCCATAATTTTGAGTCATTCCTGCTCAGAATCATTGAACTGCAATACAAGCTCAGGCACTCAAATTTAACGAGGGAAGAAATTTTGGATAGTTTTACCCAGAACACAAACATACTCCATAGAATTGCTTCAGCAAAGGCAACGTCCCATCTCATGAAAATAAAAGCAAAGCCTGAAAAGAAAACAGAAATGCTGGATAAATTCAGCAGGTCTGGCAGCATTTGTGAAAATAGAAAAATTGAGGTAATGTTTAAAGTTCAATGAGACATTTTCAGAACATGAATTCTGTTTCTCTCTTCAGAGGTGCTGACAGCCTTGCTGAGTTTCTCCAACAGTTTCTGATACACTTGCTGAGTATTGCTGGAGAAAGCAGGAACCACCAGCAGTGCTTTATCCAGAGGCTCATTGAAGATGTTATCTAGTATTGTGACAAAACATCTGGAAATGAACCTTCCAGCTCAGCGAGCAAACCTACATCCAGGGTTTGAAATTGTCCATTCAGGTTAGGGAAACTAGATATGACAACTACACAGGAATAGGTTTCTGAGTAAACAGTAAGTAAAGTTTGTAATAATCTATCCAATTTTAATTCAACAAACAAATGAAAAGGATTAGGGAGGGAACTGCAGGTTACATGCCAAGGTTCCTGTATGCAGAAGCCCATAGACACTAAGACTGTCTCAGGACTTCCAGTTTTGCAGGATATGTCCATAATTTTGAGTCATTCCTGCTCAGAATCATTGAACTGCAATACAAGCTCAGGCACTCAAATTTAACGAGGGAAGAAATTTTGGATAGTTTTACCCAGAACACAAACATACTCCATAGAATTGCTTCAGCAAAGGCAACGTCCCATCTCATGAAAATAAAAGCAAAGCCTGAAAAGAAAACAGAAATGCTGGATAAATTCAGCAGGTCTGGCAGCATTTGTGAAAATAGAAAAATTGAGGTAATGTTTAAAGTTCAATGAGACATTTTCAGAACATGAATTCTGTTTCTCTCTTCAGAGGTGCTGACAGCCTTGCTGAGTTTCTCCAACAGTTTCTGATACACTTGCTGAGTATTGCTGGAGAAAGCAGGAACCACCAGCAGTGCTTTATCCAGAGGCTCATTGAAGATGTTATCTAGTATTGTGACAAAACATCTGGAAATGAACCTTCCAGCTCAGCGAGCAAACCTACATCCAGGGTTTGAAATTGTCCATTCAGGTTAGGGAAACTAGATATGACAACTACACAGGAATAGGTTTCTGAGTAAACAGTAAGTAAAGTTTGTAATAATCTATCCAATTTTAATTCAACAAACAAATGAAAAGGATTAGGGAGGGAACTGCAGGTTACATGCCAAGGTTCCTGTATGCAGAAGCCCATAGACACTAAGACTGTCTCAGGACTTCCAGTTTTGCAGGATATGTCCATAATTTTGAGTCATTCCTGCTCAGAATCATTGAACTGCAATACAAGCTCAGGCACTCAAATTTAACGAGGGAAGAAATTTTGGATAGTTTTACCCAGAACACAAACATACTCCATAGAATTGCTTCAGCAAAGGCAACGTCCCATCTCATGAAAATAAAAGCAAAGCCTGAAAAGAAAACAGAAATGCTGGATAAATTCAGCAGGTCTGGCAGCATTTGTGAAAATAGAAAAATTGAGGTAATGTTTAAAGTTCAATGAGACATTTTCAGAACATGAATTCTGTTTCTCTCTTCAGAGGTGCTGACAGCCTTGCTGAGTTTCTCCAACAGTTTCTGATACACTTGCTGAGTATTGCTGGAGAAAGCAGGAACCACCAGCAGTGCTTTATCCAGAGGCTCATTGAAGATGTTATCTAGTATTGTGACAAAACATCTGGAAATGAACCTTCCAGCTCAGCGAGCAAACCTACATCCAGGGTTTGAAATTGTCCATTCAGGTTAGGGAAACTAGATATGACAACTACACAGGAATAGGTTTCTGAGTAAACAGTAAGTAAAGTTTGTAATAATCTATCCAATTTTAATTCAACAAACAAATGAAAAGGATTAGGGAGGGAACTGCAGGTTACATGCCAAGGTTCCTGTATGCAGAAGCCCATAGACACTAAGACTGTCTCAGGACTTCCAGTTTTGCAGGATATGTCCATAATTTTGAGTCATTCCTGCTCAGAATCATTGAACTGCAATACAAGCTCAGGCACTCAAATTTAACGAGGGAAGAAATTTTGGATAGTTTTACCCAGAACACAAACATACTCCATAGAATTGCTTCAGCAAAGGCAACGTCCCATCTCATGAAAATAAAAGCAAAGCCTGAAAAGAAAACAGAAATGCTGGATAAATTCAGCAGGTCTGGCAGCATTTGTGAAAATAGAAAAATTGAGGTAATGTTTAAAGTTCAATGAGACATTTTCAGAACATGAATTCTGTTTCTCTCTTCAGAGGTGCTGACAGCCTTGCTGAGTTTCTCCAACAGTTTCTGATACACTTGCTGAGTATTGCTGGAGAAAGCAGGAACCACCAGCAGTGCTTTACCCAGAGGCTCATTGAAGATGTTATCTAGTATTGTGACAAAACATCTGGAAATGAACCTTCCAGCTCAGCGAGCAAACCTACATCCAGGGTTTGAAATTGTCCATTCAGGTTAGGGAAACTAGATATGACAACTACACAGGAACAGGTTTCTGAGTAAACAGTAAGTAAAGTTTGTAATAATCTATCCAATTTTAATTCAACAAACAAATGAAAAGGATTAGGGAGGGAACTGCAGGTTACATGCCAAGGTTCCTGTATGCAGAAGCCCATAGACACTAAGACTGTCTCAGGACTTCCAGTTTTGCAGGATATGTCCATAATTTTGAGTCATTCCTGCTCAGAATCATTGAACTGCAATACAAGCTCAGGCACTCAAATTTAACGAGGGAAGAAATTTTGGATAGTTTTACCCAGAACACAAACATACTCCATAGAATTGCTTCAGCAAAGGCAACGTCCCATCTCATGAAAATAAAAGCAAAGCCTGAAAAGAAAACAGAAATGCTGGATAAATTCAGCAGGTCTGGCAGCATTTGTGAAAATAGAAAAATAGAGGTAATGTTTAAAGTTCAATGAGACTTTTTCAGAACATGAATTCTGTTTCTCTCTTCAGAGGTGCTGACAGCCTTGCTGAGTTTCTCCAACAGTTTCTGATACACTTGCTGAGTATTGCTGGAGAAAGCAGGAACCACCAGCAGTGCTTTATCCGGAGGCTCATTGAAGATGTTATCTAGTATTGTGACAAAACATCTGGAAATGAACCTTCCAGCTCAGCGAGCAAACCTACATCCAGGGTTTGAAATTGTCCATTCAGGTTAGGGAAACTAGATATGACAACTACACAGGAATAGGTTTCTGAGTAAACAGTAAGTAAAGTTTGTAATAATCTATCCAATTTTAATTCAACAAACAAATGAAAAGGATTAGGGAGGGAACTGCAGGTTACATGCCAAGGTTCCTGTATGCAGAAGCCCATAGACACTAAGACTGTCTCAGGACTTCCA
>NW_025203953.1:0-733 GCF_004010195.1 Chiloscyllium plagiosum
GTGGGACAGTCACACTGGCAAGAGTGATATTGGAAGACGAGTTCAGAGAATTAGTTTTCAGTGTTTCTTTGAATAACAAGTTGTGCAACTGGCTAGGGATATAACTATCTCAGAGCGACCATTGTGTGATGAAACTTCGTGAATGAGTAATGTCACCTGGAGAGATCCTCTGCGAAATTGTTATAAAGTGCAGTTTAAAGAAATATAAAGTTTTAAAGTGAATCACAGAAAGAACAAGCTACAACTAGAAACAAAAATAACCAATAACATGAGTTTGAGAGGAGAACTGACCAAGGTAAATAGGCTAAACAGACTGAAATATGTGCCTGCCAATGAACAGTGGAAAACATTTGAAGGAACAGTGTAAAACACTCAACAAAAGAACATTCCACTGAAACAGACAAATCCTCAGCAAGAAATCCCCATCGGTCCCTCACTCAAGTGAAAAGGATCATATGAGCTTATCGGGCTTGGTGGATCACCAAAAAGTACTTAAAATCCTGAAGTGAGAGAATGTTTTAGGAGTAAGTTTTAAAGGGATTGGAAAGGGTCTGCTCGCAGGAGGAGGTCAGATGGAAGAGGGAATAATTGTCAAGGTTTTATGTCACAAAAGGAACAGGGAGAGCTGAAGGTGCTGGAGATGGTGAGAGTTGCAGAGAATGGTCAGGGCCTGAACGGTGTTACAAAGCCAGTACGGATTGCTGCAGCTGGAGGGGTTTGCAGAGGTAGGGAG
>NW_025203953.1:1024-4544 GCF_004010195.1 Chiloscyllium plagiosum
TGACCTGCTCTTAGGAAATAAGGCAGGGCAGGTGAGTGAGGTGTCAGTGGGGGAGCACTTTGGGGCCAGCGACCATAATTCTATTTGTTTTAAAATAGTGATGGAAAAGGATAGGCCAGATCTAAAAGTTGATGTTCTAAATTGGAGAAAGGCCAATTTTGACGGTATGAGGCAAGAACTTTTGAAAGCTGATTGTAGGCAGATGTTCGCAGCTAAAGGGACGGGTGGAAAATTGGAAGCCTTCAGAAATGAGATAACAAGAGTCCAGAGAAAGTATATTCCTGTCAGGGCGAAAGGGAAGGCTGGTAAGTATTGGGAATTCTGGAGACTAAAGAAATTGGTTCAGAAAAAGAAGGAAGCATATGTCAGGTATAGACAGAATAGATCGAGTGAATCCTTAGAAGGGTAGAAAGGAAGTAGGAGTATACTTAAGAAGGACATAAGGAGAGCAAAACGCGGACATTAAATAGGTCTGACAAATGGAATTAAGGAGAATGCAAAGGGTTTTTACAAATATATTAAGGGAAAAGGGTAACTAGGGAGAGAATAGGGCCCCACAAAGATTAGCAAGGCGGCCTTTGTGTGGAGCCGCAGAAAATGGGCGAGATACTAAATGAATATTTTGCATCAGTATTGACTGTGGAAAAGCATATGGAAGATATAGACTGTAGGGAAATAGATGGTGACGTCTTGCAAAAGGTCTAGATTACAGAGGAGGAAATGCTGGATGTCTTGAAACGGTTAAAGGTGAATAAATCCCGAGGAACTGATCAGGTGTACCCTAGAACACGGTGGGAAGCGAGAGAAGTGATTGCTGGGCCTCTTGCTGAGATATTTGTATCATCGATAGTCACAGGTGAGGTGCCGGAAGATTGGAGGTTGGCAAACGTGGTGCCACTGTTTCAGAAGGGTGGTAAAGACAAGCCAGGGAACTATAGACCGGTGAGCCTGACGTCGGCGGTGGGCAAGTTGTTGGAGGGAATCCTGAGGGACAGGATGCACATGTATTTGGAAAGGCAAGGACTGATTAGGAATAGTCGACATGGCTTTGTGCGTGGGAAATCATGTCTCACAAACTGGATTGAGTTTTTTGAAGAAGTAACAAAGACGATTGATGAGGGCAGAGTGATAGGTATGATCTTTATGGATTTCATTGAGGCATTCGACAAGGTTGCCAATGGGGGACTGATTTGCAAGGTTAGAACTCATGGAATACAGGGAGAACTAACTATTTGGATACAGTACTGGCTCAAAGGTAAAAGACAGAGGGTGGTGGTGGAGGGTTTTTTTTTTCAGACTGGAGGCCTGTGACCAGTGCAGTGCCACAAGGATCGGTGCTGGGCCCTCTACTTTTTGTCATTTACATAAATGATTTGGATGCGAGCATAAGAGGTATAGTTAGTAAGTTTACAGATGACACCAAAATTGGAGGTGTAGTGGACAGTGAAGAGGGTTACAACAGGATCTGGACCGGATGGGCCAATGGGCTAACTGGCAGATGGAGTTTAATTCAGATAAATGCGATGTGCTGCATTTTGGGAAAGCAAATCTTAGCAGGACTTATACACGTTATGGTAAGGTCCTAGGGAGTGTGGCTGACCAAAGAGACCTTGGAGTCCAAGTTCATAGCTCCTTGAAAGTAGAGTCGCAGGTAGATAGGATAGTGAAGGGGGCATTTGGTATGCTTTCCTTTATTGGTCAGAATATTTAGTACAGGAGATGGGAGGTCATGTTGCGGCTGGACAGGACATTGGTTTGGCCACTGTTGGAATAGTTTGTGCAATCGCGGTCTCCTTCCTGTCAGAAGAATTGTTGTGAAACTTGAAAGGTTCAGAAAAGATTTACAAGGATGTTGACAGGATTGGAGGATTTGAGCTACAGGGAGAGGCTGAACAGACTGGGTGGTTTTCCCTGGAGTGTCGGAGGCTGAGGAGTGACTTACAGAGGTTTACAAAATTATGAGGGGCATGGATTGGATAGGATAAATAGACAAAGTATTTTCCCTGGGGTCAGGGCGTCCAGAACTTGAGGGCATAGGTTTAGGGTGGGAGGGGAAAGATATAAAAGAGACCTAACGGGCAACGTTTTCACGCAGAGGGTGGTACGTGTATAGAACGACCTGCCAGAGGATGTGGTGGAGGATGGTACAATTGCAACATTTAGGAGGCATTTGGATGGGTATATGAATGGAAAGGGTTTGGAGGAATATGGGCCGGGTGCAGGCAGGTGGGAATAGATTGGTTGGGATATCTGATTGGCATGGACGGGTTAGACCGAAGCGTCTGTTTCTGTGCTGTACATTCCATGAGTCTATCACTCATAGAGGTTATAGAAATAAACTGTGTGGTCGCGTCTGGAGGAGATTAAAGGTATAAAGGTTTGTAGTTACCGAAGGAAATTACATCAGTCGGGACCAGCAGAGTTTCAGAGACTGAGTGCCTTTTAGAGACAGGAAGAGTTCATAGGCATCATTAGAAATGCAGAAACTGATTTATGAGAGAAGCAGGGTCACTCTGCACTGTGCCCAGATACAAGGAGCAGTCTATCAGCTGGAGGAGGTTACTAAGGTACAGAGCGTTTTTGTTATTGTGACGGGAAGGTAACAGAGATCATGAAGGTAATAGGAGTTCAAAAAGTCACAAAGACAGGGAGGTTTTTCAGGTCTGGACAGGACTACACCTACCAGAATGGCTTAAGAAACTGAAGAGTTGTTTTTCTTCAGTTAAGGAGAGATGTGACAGAACCCGGGATTAAAGGCAAAGTCAGAAACTTGGAGAGTTTTACTGATATGAGGAGCTTACAGGGATAAGCAGGATTGTAGGGGCTGATAGAGATAGGGGAAATGGTATTTATGAAACAGACAATGCAGAAACTGACAGACACAGGGAGGGTTCTGCGGAACAGATGAATTTTCAGACAAGATGGTGATAATGAAGCCTGAGCATTTTCTCATGTTCCTTGCCCAGCATTGTTCCTACATCATGCCCCCAGGGTCTGAATTAATGTCCACTAACTCCTCCCTGTGCTGTTTACTGAGAGTGATCTTACCGGCTGCAGGATTTACTGAAGGCTCCAGATCTCCCTCTCCATCTCTTTCTGGCTGACCAACTGTCTTCAATGTAGTGATGGACGAGACAGGAATTGGGAATTCTGCTGAGTTAGGGACATCAGGAATACCTACAGGAGACAGAGAAGTAGACAGATTGGGAAATTAGACTAATGCAATGAAGGTTACACATGGAGAATGGCACTGAGTCCCACAGAGGTCTGGAAATTCCCAGTCTCCATCCATGGCCTGTGCAGTTGCTTCCCTCTGGAGTGGAGAATGCTGTTGGCTCAGGATAGGGAGTAGCTGCAAACCATTTACTTTATTGGTTAAAATAAAGTAAATGCCATTTCCGCCCTCACAATTAATTATACACCACAAGTGACATCACTTCCGCCCCTCAAATCATCGTTGATGTCACACATTCAGTGACTTCCACGCCCCCCCCCCCCCCGCCCGTCTCCCCACCCCCCC
>NW_025203953.1:8072-9000 GCF_004010195.1 Chiloscyllium plagiosum
GCCTTTATTCCTGATGAAGGGCTTTTGCCCGAAACATCGATTTTGCTGCTCGTCAGATGCTGCCTGAATTGCTGTGCTCTTCCAGCACCACTGATCCAGAATCTGGTTTCCAGCATCTGCAGTTATTGTTTTTACCTCCATATAGATCACGTCCACCACTCTGCCCTCATCAATCTTCTTTGTTACTACTTCAAAAAGCTCAATCAAGTTTGAGAGACACTATTTCCCACATGCAAAGCCCTGTTGACTATCACTTATCAGTCCTTGCCTTTCCAAATACATGTACATTCTGTCCCTCAGGATTCTTTCCAACAACTTGCCCACCACCGACATCAGGCTCACCGGTTTATAGTTCCCTGGCTTGTCCTTACCACCCTCCTTAAACAGTGGCACCACGTTTGCCAACCTCCAGTCTTCCGGCACCTCACCTGTGAATATCGATGATGCAAATATATCTCAACCAGAGGCCCAGCAATCACTTCTGCTCAGGTCCTGGGATTTATTCACCTTTTTGCGTTTTAAGGCATCCAGCACCACCATCTCTGTAATATGGACATTTTTCAAGATGTCACCATCTACTTCCACACATTCTATATCTTCCATATCTTTTTCCATAGTCAACACTGATGCAAAATACTCATTTAGTACCTTCCCCACCTCCTGCAGGTCCACACAGAGGCTGCCTTGCTGATCCTTGAGGGACCCTATTCTCTCCCTCGTTACCCTTTTGTCCTTCTTGTATTTGTAACAACTCTTTGGATTCTCCTTAATCCTATTTGCCAAAGCTATCTCATGTCACCTTTTTGCCCTCCTTCTTTCCCTCTTAAGTATACTCCTAGTGCCTTTATACTTTTGAGGATTCACTCGATCTCTCCTGTCTATACCTGCTTCCTTTTTCTTAACCAAAACCTCAATTTCTCTGTCAACC
>NW_025203954.1:0-1631 GCF_004010195.1 Chiloscyllium plagiosum
CTCAAAGAACTCAATAAAGTTTGTGAGGAATGACCTACCTTTCACAAAACCATGGTGACTATCCCTAATCAACTTATTCCTCTCTAGATGATTATAAATCCTATCTCTTATAACCTTTTCCAACACTCTACCCACAACTGAAGTAAGGATCCAGCCTCCTGGCACTATTCCTGTAGACAATGATGGTATAAAGATCAAAGCCAACGGCTGTGCAATCTCCTCCCTGGCTTCCCAGAGAATCCTAGGATAAATATCACCTGGTCCAGGGGATTTATCTTTTTTTCACACTTTCCAGAATTGCTAACACCTCCTCATTAGCCTCAATCTCATATAGTTTAGTAGCCTGTATTCTCCTTGACAACATTGTCTTTTTCCAGAGTGAATACTGATGAAAAATATTCATTTAGTGCTGACTCCACGCACAACTTCCTTGATTGTCCTTGATTGGCCCTATTTTTTCTCTAGTCATTCTTTTATTCCTGACATAGCTATAGAAAGCTTTAGGATTTTCCTTGATCCTATCCTCCAATGACTTCTCATGTCCCCTCCTGGCTCTTCTTAGCTCTCTCTTAAGGTCTTTCCTGGCTAACTTGTAACTCTCAAGTGCTCTAACCGAGCCTTCACGTCTCATCCTAACATAAGCCTTTTTCTACCTCTTGACAAGAGATTCAGCCTTCTTGATAAACCACAGCTCCCTTGCTCGACCACTTGTTCCCTGCCTGACAGGTACATACTTATCAAAGACCCACAGTTGCTGTTCCTTGATTAAGGTCCACATTTCAATTGAGCCCATCCCCTGCAGTTTTGTCTTCATCTTATGCATCCTAAAGGGGGAAGTGACGACCACCAGAGGGGCAGCCGGGAAGGAAAGCAGTGAGTATAAATACTCACCCTTCGACGCCAACGGTCATTTTGAGTGCGAGCAGCAGCTGAGTTTAAACGAACCCAGAAGGCTACAGCTAAGGTAAGACAGTTTGTTTTAAAATTACTTACCGGTAGCGGGCAGCGGTGTTTTTTTTTCTCTCTTCACAGAAAGAGCGGGAACAGCAGGGGGAAGTGACGACGACCAGAGGGGCAGCCGGGAAGGAAAGCAGTGAGTATATAAATCAGGAAGGCGGCTAAACCCGAGACTCTACAACTGTAGTGTCTCCCACCCGCCCTCCTCCTCTAACCCCCTTACTAAGCACTCTGGTTTTTTTTAGGGTAAGGATTTCCTATTTCTTTATCAGTGTCTGGTTAAAAAATACTTTTTTTTGTTATTGATTAATTGTTTTTTTAGAAAAAGACTATAGCAGAGAGGTATCAGAAAGTATTTTAACTCAAACCTGTATAAAGTAATTAACTAAGCAGAGATGGCTGGTCAGGTGGTGTGCTGTAGCTGTATGATGTGGAGCTGGCTGATCCCATTGTGAATGGCAGTGGCCACATCTGCAGCAAGTGTTGGTTGCTGGAAGAACTCCCGCTCAGAGTTGATGATCTGGAATCTGAGCTTCAAATACTGCGGCACATCCGGGAGGGGGAGAGTTACCTGGACACTTTGTTTCAGGAGGCAGTTACACCTGGGAGATTAAGTAATTCACATCCAGTTAGTGATCAGGGACATCAGAGTGTGACTGTAAGTGAGGCAGGTA
>NW_025203954.1:7405-9000 GCF_004010195.1 Chiloscyllium plagiosum
GGCCTTTTCTCGTTGGAACGGCGTAGGATGAGGGGTGACTTGATAGAGGTTTATAAGATGATCAGAGGTATAGATAGAGTAGACAGTCAGAAACTTTTTCCCCGGGTACAACAGAGTGTTACAAGGGGACATAAATTTAAGGTGAAGGGTGGAAGGTATAGGGGAGATGTCAGGGGTGGGTTCTTTACCCAGAGAGTGGTGGGGGCATGGAATGCGCTGCCTGTGGGAGTAGTAGAGTCAGAATCTTTGGTGACCTTTAAGCGGCAATTGGATAGGTATATGGATGGGTGCTTAAGCTCGGACAAATGTTCGGCACAACATCGTAGGCCGAAGGGCCTGTTCTGTGCTGTATTGTTCTATGTTCTATAAATATTATAGACAAAGTAACTGCCGAAAATGAGAAACTGTGACACGTTAGGATTAATTTAGTGTAATTACTCTAAAAGGCGATTGAATTGAAGTTTCGTAAATTGCTGCATCAGATAAGCTCCATAACAGAGTTTTCTTGCAGGTGGGAATGCAGCTCGTGAAAGAAATATACAGTCATTCCAAACAGAAACAGCAATTCCATCCAGCAATTGCACGCTGACCATAATCCCAAACTAACCTAGCCCAAACTGCCTGTACTTGAACCATATCGCTCTAAACCTTTCAGATTCACGTAAATATCCAAATGTATTTTAAACGTTCTACCTACAAGAATGAATTCTTTATTATTATTCAAATGCCTTCAATTCTGAAAATTCTGTTTCTTGCAGAATGAAAAAGTAGCTATTGCAATTCTGCAGTCTGGAACGTAGCTACAGGAACTGGAACAGAAAACAAACAAAACACAAATACTGGACAACATGATGTCAGTTATGAGGAAAATATTATAATTTTTAGAAGGAATGTGATACCGAGACACTTGCAGAATCATGATATGACTCGAAGAAATGTGGAATTCTTAGCTGAGTCTTCCACAAATTAGGACCAGTGGGAGTTTTGTGCTTGAATTTGTAGCGTTTTTGACATGGTTACTGACAGGTGAGCGAAAGTCCATGGCTTAGGAGAAAATACAGGACTTGGATTAAGAATTAGTTAATGGAGACAGTACACAGAGCAGCACACTTTTTTTGGACTGAAGTCTGTTACTCATGAGTAATCACACGTATCGATGTTTGGAAATACAGCAAATTGCAAGTCAGGCAAATGTCTGGAGTATGGGAAAGAAATAGCATGCATCTTATTTTGTATCTATTAAATTGTGCGTGGTTAGGAGGTGTGGTTGTCCAAAAGGACCTACATGTCTAAGTCATGAATCATCAAAATAGTACATACTCAGCCGTAAGTGAAGGGGCATTGAACGTTGTATTGTTTTTCATTGTAAGATGATTCAAGAACATAAGTAAAGTCAACTTGCTGCAGCAGTCGAACCTTGCTCAGAGAGTTTTAAAGTACTGTATGATCTCCTTTTCATGGAGTGACCTCCTTGTGCAGACAAAAGCAATGGTTCCAGAAGGAGAGAGTGCAGAAGCTGAGTGATTAGTTTATCACGCTGTGAGAGAAGACAAAATGGCGACATTGAAATTTGGGTATTGGTGAGGATCACTTAT
>NW_025203955.1:0-869 GCF_004010195.1 Chiloscyllium plagiosum
TTTTTGAGTAAACTAGGATGTGAAAAAAAGATTAGCAGATGTACTCTAAATGTAATAAAAAATGAAACAAAAAAGACAAGGTCAGTGAGATACGGGAACCATGCATGGATGAGAACACTTCCTGCTCTATACACATGTGTGAACCAGCAACTGAAGTTTCGCATGTGATTGTAAGTTGCAGAATTGAATAATAGTATATGTACTTGACTCCAGGAGTATATCAGGAGTCAAACTTGTTGGCTTATACTATCCTATTATAGACTGCTCTTGCTTGAATAAATGATCAGAACCTGCACCTGCAAAACTTGCTCATGACAACACTGTGTTTGATCGGATCTCAAACAAATTCACCTGGACCACCTCTGACACCTCCCTCCCCTTCCTGGACCTCTCCATCGCCATCAACAATGACCAACTCAACACTGACATCTTCTACAAACCCACTGACTCCCACAGCTTCCTGGATTACACCTCCTCCCACCCTACCTCCTGCGAAAATGCCATCCCATATTCCCAATTCCTCCGCTTCCGCCGTATCTGCTCCCAGGAGGACCAGTTCCACCACAGAACACACCAGATGGCCTCCTTCTTTAAAGACCGCAATTTCCCTCCCACGTGGTTGAAGATGCCCTCCAACACATCTCATCCACGTCCCACATCTCTGCCCTCCAAACCCACCCCTCCAACCACAAAAAGGACAGAACTCCCTGGTCCTCACCTTCCACCCCACCAACCTCTGCATAAATCACATCATCCACCAACATTTCCACCACTTTCAAAAGGACCCCACCTTCCCCACCCCTATCTGCTTTCCACAAAGACCAATCCCCCTGCGACTACCTGGTCAGGTCCATGCTCCCCCCCCCACC
>NW_025203955.1:7816-9000 GCF_004010195.1 Chiloscyllium plagiosum
GTAAACTCTGCAACCACCGACACCATCAAGTGCACTCTCCTACGCACTACCCAACCATCACTCTCACTCCCCACACACGCCTCCACAGTCACGCTCCCTCTCCTACACGCTCCCGCACCGTCACGCTCACTCTCCGACGCACTGCTACACCGTCACTGTCACGCTTCTACAAACTCTCACACGATCACGCAAGCTCTCCAAACCCTGACACCATCAACCACACTGTCCTACACAATCCCCCACCGTCACGCTCACTCCCCACACATATCTCCTCCTTCACGTTCACTACCCGACACAATGCCACAAAGTCAAACTCACTCTCTTACAGACTGCCACACTATCACACTTGACCTCCTACATTTTCGTTCACCAACGTGCACACTCTCCAACACACTGTCACACTGACTCTCCTACACACTCGTCACTACCTCGCTCAATCTCCTTCACACACCACCGCCATCACGCACACTCTGAGGCGCACACCCACACCGTCACGCTCAATGTCCTACACACTCGCACACCGACACGTGCACTCGCCCAGACACATCCCCACCATCACACTGACTCATTTACACACTCCTCCAATGTCACGCTCACTCTCTGACACAGTCCCCATCATCATGACCACTCTGCTGCGCACTCCCACACCGTCTCATTCACTCCTCTGCACAATTCGACACCGTCATGCTCGCTCTCCTACACACTCCCACGCGATCACGCACACTTTCCTATACACTCCCATATCCCTGCACACTTCAACACCGTCCCGGTTGCTCTCCTACACACTCCCACACTATCATGCATACTCTCCTAAAAATTCCAACACTATCTCACTCAGTCTGATACACACTCCTTCACCGTCACGTGCATCTACCCAGACACACCCCCACCGTCACGCTGACTCGTCTAAACACTCAACCAACGTCACGATCACTCTCCTACACACTCCCACGCCGTCACACACATTCTCCTATACACTCCCCACACAGGCATGCTTACTCTCACACACATGTCTAAAACGTCACACTCCCTCTCATATGCACTCCTACACCATCATGCTCACTCTCCCACACACTCCCATACGGTCACGCTTACTCTTCTACACACTCCCAAACTGTCACTCGCACTCTCCAAAACACTCCCACTGTCACTTTCAATCTCCTGCACACCGCCAAAACGCGTAG
>NW_025203956.1:0-2380 GCF_004010195.1 Chiloscyllium plagiosum
AGCCCCCATTATCCCTGTAAGCCTGCATTTCCCTGGGCCAATCCACCCTGACCTGCACAGCTTTGGACTGTGGGAGAAACCGGGGCACCCGGAGGAAACCCGCACAGTCACGGGCAGAATGTGCAAACTCCACGCTGACAGTCACCCGTGTACCTGGCGTTGTGAGACAGCAGTGCTATGATGTTGCTCAATCTGTAAATTCCACAAGGGGTCAGTGCCTGTGAACTCGGTTTAACTTGAAGGGTCATTCTCAAGCCTATTTTGTTGGATTATTGGCAGAATGGCTCAGGGAGACAGTGGGGTTGGAGTAATGTTGCCAAACAGCTAAATTTCAAAACCCAAGCTGGGAGCATAAAACCCACAAATGCAGTCAGAGAAATTTGACTTTAATTCCTTTTATTCAAAAAAAAGTACTGGCTTAATAGTGGCTGTATAATCATTGCTATAAAACCCACCTAGTTCAACAATGCCCTTATGTGAGGGGAATCTGCCATCCTTACCTGTTCTGAGCTACTTCAGGCCTACAGCAAATGTAGTCAGTGTGTAATGCCATCTGGGCATTACACACTGACCCAGCCAAGGGTGCCTACATTCAATCAACCTTGCAAAAAATTGTGAGATGTAGCTGGGCCAGTATTTATTGTCCATCCCTAATTGCCCAGAGGGCATCAAAGAGTCTACTGCATTGCTGTGGATCTGGAGGCAATTGAATTAAAAAGGAAATTGTAGGGATTGCTGGCTGGATCAGCACTTACTGCCCATCTCCAATTGCCCTGAGGAGGGCAGTGCTGAGGCCTTGCAGTCCTTGGGCTGGAGGTGGGTGCAATCATTTGCAGGAATAGCTCTGACCAGTGACTGCTGGACAGGTATCAGAGGTGTCTTTTCCTCTCTGTACCTTGTATTAGCTCACCTTTTAGTTTGATCCATCCTCAGCTGTTAGCCTTTGCTAGTTAATTGTGTGGATAAGGCACCATCCTATTGACTTTGGAATGTCATTATGGAGGACCTTGACATTTTTGGGAACCATTTATTTGTTATTTGAGAGAGAAGGAGAGAGTTAAAAGAACCAGCATTACTGTGTAGTTGCCTCATTTTCTTGCTGGTAACTCCACATACATAACAGTTCCATAATATTCTAAAATGTACCATTGTCTCCCGCTGCCCTTTCAGACAGCACATTCCAGGTTGTGACAACTCGCTGCTTTTAATAAAAAGAATCTTCTCCTGCTGCTGGCCCTTTTTCCAGTTACCTTAACTGTCCTCTGGTTATCAACCCTTTTACATTTTACTTTCCAAATTAATTTTTGATTTGTCTGTCACTTTAAATAAAACAGTAGTGTGAAATCATCAGCTCCTCTATATATGGACTGATGCTAATCAGATGGTTACCATCCCAACACATTTCTTCCCCATTACCAGTGACTTTGCCTCAAGCAATGATACTTAAATTGGGTGCCATTTTAAAATTAAATTTCAATCTATGCTCGCAAGGAGAAATGATATTTTAATGGTTATGTATATCATTTCTGCTATACTCAGGAGATGGACGCACTGCTGGCTTGGACTCAGATCTCTGATGTCTCACATAAATTTATAGGAGTTGAGGGGAAGTGTCTGTTAATAACTGAATGGGCTCACCATAGAATCCCTACAGCGTGGAAGCAGGCCATTTGTCCCATCAAGTCCATAATGTCCCTTTGAACAGTATCCCACCCACATCCACCCCATCCCTGTAACCCTGCATTTCCCATGGCTAATCCACCCCACCCTGCACATCCCTGGACACTATGGGGCAATTTCCCATGGCTAATCCACCCTACCCTGCACATCCATGGACACTATGGGGCAATTTCCCATGGCTAATCCACCCCACCCTGCACATCCCTGGACATTATGGGGCAATTTCCCATGGCTAATCCACCCTACCCTGCACATTGTCAGATTGTGGGAGGAAACTGGAGCGCTCAGAGGAAACCCACGCAGGCAGGGGAAGAATGTGCAAACTCCACGCAAACAGGCTGGAATTCTATCTATAATAAGCTTTAATCTGCAGTTTGAAAGGGAGAGGGTAGAATTGGAAGTGACAATATTTCAGTTGAATAAGGGGAACTATGGAGCTATGAGGGAGGAGCTGGCCAAAGTTCATAGGTGCAATACCCTAGCAGGGATGGCAGTGGAACAGCAATGGCAGGTACTTCTGGATAAAATGCAGAACACGCAGGATCAGTTCATTCCAAAGTGGAAGAAAGATCCTAAGGGGAGGCAGGGGCGGCCGTGGCTGACGAGGGAAGTTAAGGACCATATAAAGACAAAAGTGAAAAAGTATAACATAGCAAAGATGAGTGGGAAAATGGAGGACTGGGAAGCTTTTAAAGAACAA
>NW_025203956.1:4300-9000 GCF_004010195.1 Chiloscyllium plagiosum
GTGGGACTATCTCACGCTGAAAGATTGGAGCGACTAGGCTTGTATATGCTTGAGTTTAGAAGGATGAGAGGGGATCTGATTGAGACATATTAGATTATTAAAGGATTGGACACTCTGGAGGCAGGAGGCTTGTTTCCGCTGATGGATGAGTCCAGAACTAGAGGACGCAGTTTAAAAATAAGGGGTCGGCCATTTAGGACAGAGTTGAGGAGAAACTTCTTCACCCAGAGAGTGGTGGCTGTGTGGAATGCTCTGCCCCAGAACGTTGTGGAGGCCCAGTCTCTGGATACCTTCAAGAAAGAGTTGGATAGAGCTCTTAAGGATAGTGGAATCAAGGATTATGGGGCTAAGGCAGGAACAGGATACTGATTGAGGATGATCAGCCACGATCATAATGAATGGTGGTGCTGGCTCGAAGGGCAGAATGGCCTACTCCTGCACCTATTGTCTATTGTCTATTGAACTGGATCCCTGGCAGTGTGAGGCAGTAGTGCCAACCACTGAGCCAATGTGCCTCCAAATTCATGGAAAGAAACACTCAGGAGCAGGTTATGACCATCTCCATAATAAGGTAAAAACAAGGACTGCAGATGCTGGAAACCAGAGTTTAGATCACAGTGGTGCTGGAAAAGCACAGGTCAGGCAGCATCCGAGGCGCAGGACCATCGCCGTTTCGGGCAAAAGCTCTCTATTCCTGATGAAGGGCTTTTGCCCAAAACATCGATTTTCCTGCTCCTTGGATGCTGCCTGACCTGCTGTGCTTTTCCAGCACCACTCTAATCTAGACCCCCATCTCCATAATAAGACAATCTCACCATCACCCCATTCAATGGCATCACCATCACTGAATTCCCCATTATCAACATCTTGGGGTTGCCATTGACCAGAAACTCAACTGAACTCAGTATAGAAACACAGTGGCTACAAGGGCAGGTCAGAGGCTAGGAATACTGCAGCAAGTAACTCACCCCCTGACTCCTCAAACCCTGTCCACCATCTACAAGGCACAAGTTAGGAGTGTGTTGGAATACTCCCCACATGCCTGGATGGGGTGTAGCTCCAGCAACACTCAAAAACCTTGACACCATCCAGGACAAAGCAGCCCACTTGACTGACACCACATCCACTTCCTCCACCTCTGATGCTCAGTTGCAGCAGTGTGTACTATCAACAAGATGAGCTGCAGAAATTCACCAAAGATCCTTAGACAGCACCTTCAAAATCCACGACCTCTTCCATCCAAAAGGACAAGGGCAGCAGATACATGGGAACACCAACCCCCTCAAGTTCCCCTCCAAGGCACTCACCATCCTGACTTGGAAATATATCGCCGTTCCTTTAGTGTTGCTGGGTCAGAATCCTGGAATTCCCTCCCTAAGGGCATTGTGGGTCAACCCACAGCACATGGACTGCAGTGGTTCGAGAAGGCAGCTCACCCCCACCTAATATATTGCATTCGGGACAGGCAATATATAGTAGGTCCAGCCAGTAATGCCCATGTCCCATGAATGAGTAAACAAAAATAAGTTTAAACATCCCATCCCATCGTTATAACATCCTATCCCCTCGTTTGTCATATGATGTTGCAGTGTTGTCCCATCAGGTTGCTTCTGATTATAATTATATCGTTCCCAGTAAGTTAATAACCTGACTTCTCCCATCCCATTTGGGAACAAAGGAATGTTAATGGTAATTAAATCCCATGGAGTGATTGAATGATAATAATTCTTTGAAGTGCAGTTACGTAGAGATGTGACTGGGTAAATATTTCAGTTCTGAATCTGTGAGTTTCTTTTGTTGAACAAGTTACGGGGATGTATTATTAGGTTCAAACCTTGAAGATTAATTGAAGCACTCCGATATGCTTCAGAGGTTTGGGCAATGCTCCAATCACTGGAGACATACCGTCTTTGCAAAATCCTCCGAATCCATGTCCAAGAGAAATGGATCAACAGCAGCTTTCTCACCCTAGCCAATGTGCCCCTCCCTCATTGAGGCATTGAGTATTCTAAACCTGCTCCTCCGTGCAGGGGATTTTGTTCATGTGCCTGATATTAGAATGTACAGCCCCCGTCCCCCTCACTGTGACGACATCAGTTGTGGAGAGTAGTCAACCATTACTGTACAACTTTGGTGATGTCAACAAATGACAATTGAAACATCTAGAATGGCTACTACTTTTATCTGCTACAGATGCATCTATGAGACGTTATTTTAAAGGGCTGGCCATTTAAATGACTTGACAGCTTGAGAATTACGTGGACCCAATCACAAGCTTTATGATTTCGTTGAAGATTCATTACTGTCACAAGTATAAGACCCTTCCTGCATGGGGGTCAAAAGTCATCAGGGCACACTTGGGGGGGGTCAAAGATCATCAGGCACACACATATCAACAGGGAACATGTTCAATGATGAAGTGGGTTTGAGTGGGAAATGACCTTGCCTTGTGCCTGATTCGTATATCCAGGTGCACGTTTTTGCTAAAATTATAGACCGGGAAGAGCTTATTCTGCTTCCTTCTTCAGTTTTCAGTTCCTACCTTTCAACTAGAATAAATTACTTTACCCTAAATAAAAATGGAAGGAACTGCTGATGGTGTAAATCAGAAACAAAAAAACAGAAATTGCTGGAAAAGCTCAGCAGGTCTGTCAGTATCTGTGGAGAGAAAGCAGAGTTAACATTTTATGGTCTGGTGACCCTTCCTCAGAACCCCTTACATCGCCCCTTTCTTGTTAAGGAACTTGCTTTTTAATTCCTGATCTCTTCTGAACTCTGCTGTTTCATTCATTCTCTGAGATGTTTGTACAATTTCTTCTTACAATTCAACCACTGTTCGTTGTCATCTCTGAATCTTCTTTCAAAGTAAATGCAATCAATTCTGCTTTAATTTTCTGTCTCCACCTATAATGCAGTATAATTAAAGTTAATGCTCAGGCTTAAACATGTAATTTGATTTTAAACACATGTATTGAATAACCCGTCCTGTTCAATTTATTTTAGTTGTTCAGGGGATGTGGGTGCCTCTGGCTGGGCCTGTCCATGGAGAAACTGTTGGTGAGCTGTGTTCCTGATGCAAATCAGTCTATTTGGTGTATCATAGAGAGAGAGAGAGAGAGGTCACTGCCTAAATATTTCAGTGCTGTATACTTTTGTGCAGAGTGTTATGTACCACAAATCCCTTCGGGAGGGAGTTGCAGGATTTTGACCCAGTGACACGGGTGGGGGGGAATGGGAATATATTTCCATGTCAGGATGATGCACGGGATGGGGGAGCAGCTATCATTCCAGGATAGTGAAATATGGCTTCCATTGAATGAAGCCACGCTGAGCAACGTTTTGCATGTGAGTGAGGACACTGTTGTCAAAGTTGATCGTGATTTGGAGATGCCGGTGTTGGACTGGAGCGACGCTCCGAAAGCTAGTGTGCGGGACTGGGAGCAGGCTGCAGGGACTCTGAGCTGGCTGCAGGGACTGAGGACAGGCTGCAGGGACTGCCGGCAAGCTGCAGGGACTGAGGGCTGGCTGCAGAGACTCAGAGCAGGCTGCAGGGACTGAGGGCAGGCTGCAGGGACTGAGGGTTGGCTGCAAGGACTAAGTCAGGCTGCAGGGACTGAGGGCTGGCTGCAGGGACTGAGAGGTGGCTGCAGGGACTGAGGGCTGGCTGCAGGGACTGAGAGCTGGCTGCAGGGACTGAGGGCTGGCTGCAGGGACTGAGGGTTAGCTGCAGGGACTGAGGGTTGTCTGCAGGGACTGAGGGCAGGCTGCAGGGACTGAGGTTGGCTGCAGGGACTGAGAGCTGGCTGCAGGGACTGAGAGCTGGCTGCAGGGACTGAGGGCTGGCTGCAGGGACTGAGGTTGGCTGCAGGAACTGAGAGATGGCTGCAGGGACTGAGGGCAGGCTGCAGGGACTGAGGACGGGCTGCAGGGACTGAGGGCTGGCTGCAGGGACTGAGGGCAGGCTGCAGGGACTGAGGGATGGCTGCAGGGACTGAGGACTGGCTGCAGGGACTGAGGGCTGGCTGCAGGGACTGAGGGTTGGCTGCAGGGACTGAGGTTGGCTGCAGGAACTGAGAGATGGCTGCAGGGACTGAGGGCTGGCTGCAGGGACTGAGGGCAGGCTGCAGAAAGTGAGAGCTGGCTGCAGGGACTGAGGGCTGGCAGCTAGGACTGAGGGCTGGCTGCACGGAATGAGGGCTGGCTGCAGGGACTGTGAGCTGGCTGCAGGACTGGGAAAAGCTGTAGGGACTGAGCACTGTCTGCAGGTACTGAGGGCAAGCTGCTGGGACTGAGAGCAGGCTGCAGGGACTGAGGGCAGGCTGCAGGGTCTTAGAGCAGGCTGCTGGGACTGAGAGCAGGCTGCAGGGACTGAGAGCAGTCTGCTGGGACTGAGAGCAGGCTGCAGCGTCTGAGAGCAGGCTGCAGAGACTGAGGGCTGGCTGCAGGGACTGAGGGCAGGCTGCAGGGACTGAGAGCTGGCTGCAGGAACTGAGAGCAGGTTGCTGGGACTGAGAGCCAGCATCACACTTTGTGGCTATGGTCAGTGGGTGCTGAGACTGAGCCATGTCCTTGTACTCCACCTTGTTGCAACCTTGCTAGTTTCGGTCACACCAGGCCTGGCTTCCTTGTCCATCAAAACGGGAGCAAACACTTGGAGAGGAGAGATCTGGTTTAATGACAGTTGAAGTACAGTGAGCAGG
>NW_025203957.1:0-327 GCF_004010195.1 Chiloscyllium plagiosum
TTCAGATAATAATGCGAATGTAACACTTAAAGAGGTGTTCAAGACTAACTTAATGAGGCTTAATATCCTAAATCTTAGGTGAACAGAATAAAATGTTACCAGAGCCCTCCCCTTCACTGTTTTGATCACACAGCACTGCCTTTTGATGAGAAGGGCAGTGCTTGTCACTGGCCACCCGGGTGTTTTCCTATCTTCCTGGTGGTGGAAATTGAATAAAGATTCGTGCACCTTGTGTCTTTCACTGTGTCTCCCACCTGCACACACACACCATGGGTGCTGGGGATAAAATAAGCACTACCGCACTTAGGTGGTAGTGTGGGGGTTAAA
>NW_025203957.1:1242-3309 GCF_004010195.1 Chiloscyllium plagiosum
CACACACAAAAAAAAAAAAAAAAAAAAAAAATAACCAGGAGATCACACACACCATGGGTGCTGGGGATAAAATAAAAAAAGAAAAAAGAAAAAAAAAAAAATAAATAAACAGGAGTGTCGTTACGTTAGAGCCCGGGTGTCCTTAAAAAAAAAAAAAAAATAAATAAAATGTTACCAGAGCCCTCCCCTTCACTGTTTTGATCACACAGCACTGCCCTTTGATGTGAAGGGCAGTGCTTGTCACTGGCCACCCGGGTGTTTTCCTATCTTCCTGGTGGTGGAAATTGAATAAAGATTCGTGCACCTTGTGTCTTTCACTGTGTCTCCCACCTGCACACACACACCATGGGTGCTGGGGATAAAATAAGCACTACCGCACTTAGGTGGTAGTGTGGGGGTTAAAAGATAATAAAAAAAGAAAAAAAAAAGAAAAGAAAAAAGAAGAAAAAAAATGTTACCAGAGCCCTTCCCTTCACTGTTTTAATCACACAGCATTGCCCTTTTTTGTGAAGGGCAATGTTTGTCACTGGCCACCCGGGTGTTTTCCTATCTTCCTGGTGGTGGAACTTGAATAAGAAAAAGAAAACAGGGGAAAAAAAAAAATAAAATGTTACCAGAGCCCTCCCCTTCACTGTTTTGATCACACAGCATCGCCCTTTGATGTGAAGGGCACTGCTTGTCACTGGCCACTCGGGTGTTTTCCTATCTTAAAAAAAAACAGGAATGTGCACTGCTTGAAAAAAAATAAAAGAAAACAAAACAAAAATGTTACCAGATACATTAGAGCCCGGGTGTCCTTGGAGAAAGAGCACGCGGTGTCCAACACCCTGGAGTTGTTCAGGGAGAGGTGGGCGCCGCAGGGTGTGGAATGCATTATTTCCCCCTCCAACTCTATTTTGATTTAATCCCTACTCTCCCCTTCACTGTTTTGATCACACAGCATCACACTTTGATGTGAAGGGCAGTGTTTGTCACTGGCCACCCGGGTGTTTGCCTATTGTGAGTGTATGTGCAAGGACTCTCCTTGAAGGGGACTATCCCTGGACCAGCTGCCCTACAGAGAGAGGAAGGAAGAAAGAGGAAGAAGGAGAAGAAGAAGAAGAGACCAGCACTCCCACTGCTGGTCTCTGGGACCCTGCCCAGATTTGCCTCAGCTGTTGCTGCCTGGGACTTGCCTTGGGGACCCTCCCCAACAGGTCTGCCCCCTCACCGCTGCAACCAAAGGCCTGCCCAGGACTTGCTAGAGGCCTGCCTCCACTGCTGCTGTTGTCTGAGGCCTGCCTCCACCACCGCTGCCTGGGACTCGCCTTGGGCCCCTCCCCAGGACTTCCACCGCTGCTGCGTGGGACTCAATTTTGGGGCTGCCTGGGACTTGCCTTGGGGACCCTTCCCAACAGGTCTGCCCCCACTGCCGCGATTGAGGGCCAAGCTAGGACTCGCCCGAGGCCTGCCTCTACTGCTGTTGTCGCCTGAGGCCTGCCTCCTCCACCACTGCCTGGGACTCACCTTGGCCCCTCCCTACAACTTCCACCACTGCTGCTGCCGGAGGCCCACCTCCGCCACCGCTGCCTGGGGCTTGCCAGCGTCCAGCAGCAGAGTATGGCGAGCCCGAAGGTCGCGGGGCCCAGCCGCACCTACGCCGGGGTAGCCGCTGCCTTGGGCTCGGCTGTCCCAACCCCGGCTGCGACGTCAACCCCCTTCAGGCACCTAACCAAACGCCTGGGGGTCAAGGCCTATCCCCACCCTAACATGTCCATCGAGGCCTGCAGCAAGGCCATGGCTAGTGTGGTCGGCCCACTGGCCATCATCGCTGCGGCCCGGATGTACGGGAAGGCCGTATTTTTTCTGAAGACCGAGCAGGCGGTCCACCTGGCAGTGGAGAGGGAGCTCACTGTGGGCGGGACACATCTGCCCGTCGACCCTCTGGAGGTTACGGCCCAGAGGGTCATGATCTCTAATGTCCCGCCCTTCATTGCCAGCGAGCTCCTTCTCCCCCACCTCACCACCTTGGGGGAAATCCGGTCAGGGGTCCAGCCGCTCCTGCTCGGTCTGAAGGACCCTGCCCTC
>NW_025203957.1:7042-9000 GCF_004010195.1 Chiloscyllium plagiosum
TCATCCAATCCAGATATAATTCTGCTGAATCATCTTTGCAGCCGTACAGTGCTATCAAATCCTTCACAAGGTGCTTAGAATAAACCTATCACAAATACTCCAGAGGTGCCCTTATCAAATTTCTGTAGAACTCCAACATAACCTCCCTACTCTTACACTCCATGCCTCGACTGTAAAAGGGAGATTACACTTACCAGTTTCTTAGCAATTCGCAACAACATTCCAACATTCCAAGGCAAGTCAGTGACATACTGTAGATGTTTTTGCTTCCATTAATCATTAGTTGTATCTTAGCACATGGCAGTTGCCATGCACGTGTAAATTTATGAATGGCTGTGAAGGTCTTGCATCATCCTTAGCCATATTTGAAGAAATGGAACACTGGAGGTCACGAAATATTGTGCCATTATTCATGAAGATCTGCAAAGAGAAGTCTAAAAGCATAGACCAGTAAGCCTAACACGTGTGTTGGTATGTTCCTTGAGTGATAAGATATACATGTACTTGGAAAGACATGGGCAAATGGGAATACTCAGCATGGAATTGTGCATGGGAGATCATGCCTCAAAAATTTGTTCAAATGCTTTAATGAAGTGCCGAGGAATTTTGGCAAGGGTAAAGGGGAGAAGTAGTCTGTATGGATTTCAGTCAGGCCTTTGAAAAGTTTCAGCATAGTCTGCTGCTCTGGAAAATTAGATCGTATGGAATCCTTGACGAGGGGCAATGGTACATTGGATACACAATTGGCTTTTTGATAGAAAATAGATGGTAGTAATGGAAAAATGCTCATCAGACTGAAGGCCTGTATTTAGTGGAATGACAATGGGTCCTAGCTGGGCACATTGCTGTTTGCTATCTAAATCGATAATTGAATGAGAATGTACAAGGTATGATTAGCAAGTTTGTTGATGACAATAAAATAGGTGCTATCATGAACAGTGCGGAAGCTTATTAGAAGTCGCATCAGGGCCTTGTTCAGCTGGGGAAAAGGGCTGGGAAATGGTAAATGGAGTACAAGATAGCCAAGTGTGAGGTCTTGCATTTGGGAAAATCAAATCAAGTAAAGAATTTCATGATGAAATGCAGGGACTTAAGGAATGGAATGGAAAATAAGGACCTTGGATTTAAGTTGCAGAGATCGAGTCACAGGTAGACATTGCAGTGAAGAAGGCTCTTGGCACACTGGTCTTCATCTATCGCGGCACTGAATATAAAAGTTTGGAAGTAATTGTGTTCAGTTTGTTAACCTTTCTATAGGAAGGATGCCAATAAACTGTAAAAAGTGCAGAAGAAACTTTTAAGGATATTGCAAAGACACAATGGTCTGAGTAAAACAGAGAGCTTGGACATTTGTTCTCCAGAGCGTAGGAGACTAAGGAGCGGGGATACTGATGAGAAGCATGGAAACAGTGAACACACACACATTTTACCAGGGCTCGGGAACCGAGGACAAGTGCGGATCAGTTTAAGTTGAGAGGGTAAAGAATGAAAGGAAAACTGAGTGGTAACTATTTGCACACAGAGAAGTGAAAATATTTACTTCTGAATCCCAGTAATTGCAAGGTTTCAAGACTCCATGACGGCATTCTGGGTCAATGCGGATTTGATGGGAAGTGCTAACACTCTGAAATCTTATTTGCAATTCGTCTTCATTTTGGGTTGAAAATGGCTTGGTTGTGTGCTCAGGTCCTCAGAGTTCATAAATTAATTATCAGTGTGTGGGTTGAACCAGTAACCTTGCATCTTGTGACATACTCTGTAAAGGAGCAGAGATGTGACTTTTAGTCCCTAAGCAAAAGCGTTTTTACAGGAAATATGCATACATTGAAGGAATGCAGATGACAGTTGCAAATAGGGATTGGATTTTTAAATTTCACAGGGAAATCACCAATTTCAAAGTTTGCTAATCTGATTTGCATCGATTCTTCTTTTTGGTACACTGCAGATTTAAATGAATG
>NW_025203958.1:0-2077 GCF_004010195.1 Chiloscyllium plagiosum
GAATATGCAAATTTAAACCATATCCTCTTTAAATCTGCACAGCTCACATTCCTTCACAAATAGAGCAGGCAGGCAAGCTGTGAAGGGAAATGCTGTTTTAGGAATATAGTAGGTGCAAAATATAGACAAAATGGACAGAATGTCTGTGGATCAAAGTCCAAACCAAAATGGGGAAATGAGGTGACTCTCTCAATTTTTTTCAGTAATGTCCCGTTGTTGTTGACAGTAACATTCCTTAATTTGGTTATCAGTCAATTGCAACCAGGCATTTGATTGATTTAAACATTTTCTTTCTCGTTGCAAAGTCGAAGTGTGTTATCGCTTTTCCAATTAAAGATTGAGAGAGAAGGATCTTGCTTGTTCAGTAGGATTTTTTGGAGATCTGTATCCTACCTGCTCTCAGGTCTTAAAACATATTGCTGGATGCTACCTTTTACCCCTACATCACCATGTGTGTCTCTTTAAAAGTAATCCAACTTCCAGCAAAATCAAAAATATATTTAATCAACCTGGACAGATGTGTTATGACACGTCTCCAGAACAAGTGAGATTTAAGCCCAGGCCTCCCGGCCTAAAGATAAGGACATTATCATCTTAGAATACCATCTGGATTCAAGATGGCCGAATAGCAGGGCTCTTGGGCAGAGTTCATCCATTCCCGCATGCTTTCTTTCTTTCTTTTCTTTTGTTCTACTTGTGGGATATAGGTAAATTAATGTTACTTCTGCAATTCTGCAATTATAATTGATTATATAAAAATAAATGAACTCACATCAGTGTGTAATTGTTTTAGCCAAGAGCTGAGTCAACAAGAATGGAAACGATGTGGAGGAAATATATAATTGTTTTTGTATTAGCTAAAATTGTATGCCAGAATGAAACGTGACAGCAAAACAATGGTAGATATTACGGGCAAATAGGTAAGATGTTGTGAGGGGATGAAGTTAAGCAAGCTACGCCTGTACAAACAGTAGGTATAAACATCTGTTTCCCACTTTTACAGAGAGGATGTAAACAGGGGAGGAGCAATGTAAAACAAAAGAAACCAAATTATATAAATATTGTGTATGAATTGAATTTGGGGTGTGTATGTCCTCTGCCTTATAGGCACTGGACATCACACCCTCTTGCAAGTGTAAAAATAAAGGACACTGCTCATTCAGATTTGGTCTCGGACTGCAATTATTGAAGTGTGTCAGCTTTGTTTCTCACATACTTCTGTTGTTGTTTGTTTTGTTTTTCTTTTCTTTGGAGCCTTTTGAAGCGGGTTAGTTGGTATAATCAGGGTGGCATTTACAGCAGGCTGTGTGTGGTGTGATGGCTCTTCCCTGCAGTTGAAGGCGATGGTGGGTGCAGCTCCTCACGGTGACTGGAGCCGGCGGTGGCAGCAGCAGGGACGTCCTCCCCGCAGTCAGGACTGTCGGCAGCAGTGGCGGCAACTCTCCTCCAGGGGTTAGAGGAGGCGACAGTGGAGGACATTTCAAGATGACGGCACTGGCAAGGCAAATCTCAGAGGAGGGCAGCTGGAGTGCGACTTTTGATGAGGTGGTGGCGACAGCCTAGTCTGGCAGCACAGTCAGGAACTCCTGGCATTGGTGAGGCAGCAGCATGGTGTGGGATATAAATGAATTAATGTTATTTCTGCAACTATAAATTCTGATACAGAACAGGAATCAGAAAATACATATTCAGCAAAAAGAAAGGATATGTTAGCATGAGACGTGACTACAGAACAATGGTGGATGTATGAGCAAACAGGAAAGCATCTGTTTCCCCCGCTTACACGGAGACACAGGAACAAACCCTAATCAAAGAGGTCAAAGTGGCCTCTGGATAGAAATAGATTAGATTAGATTACTTACAGTGTGGAAACAGGCCCTTCGGCCCAACCAGTCCACACCGACCCGCCGAAGCGCACCCACCCATACCCATACCCCTACATTTACCCCTGCATCTAACACTACGGGCAATTTAGCATGGCCAATTCACCTAACCTGCACATTTTTGGATTGTGGGAGGAAACCGGAGCACCCGGAGGAAACCCACGCAGACACGGGGAGAATGTGCAAACTCCACA
>NW_025203958.1:5105-8034 GCF_004010195.1 Chiloscyllium plagiosum
AGGTCATTTATAAAAATGACAAACAGCAGTGGCCCCAAAACAGATCCGTGCAGTACACCACACTCCAGAATCTGGAGTCCTCACTTTCTCCTAGTACCCCACTAGTATCTGAACTCCAGGATGAACATTTCCTATCAAATACCACCCTCTGCCTTCTTCCAGCTGATTGGATTTCTGATCCAAACCACTAAATCCCCTCAATCCCATGCCTCCGTATTTTCTGCAATAATCGACCATAGGGAACCTTATTAAACACCTTACTGAAATCCACGTACACCACATCAACGGCTTTACCCCCATCCACCTGTCTGGTCACCTTCTCAAAGATCTCAATAAGGTTTGTGAGGCACAACCTACCCTTCACAAAACCGTGTTGACTATCTCTAATCAAATTATTCTTCTCTAGATGATTATAAATCCTATTTCTTATAATCCTTCCCAACACTTTACTCACAACCGAAGTAAGTCTCACTGGTCTATAATTACCAGGGTTATTACCTTCCTGAACAAGGGAACAACATTTGCTATCCTCCAGTCTTCTGGCACTATTCCTGTAGACAATGACAACATAAAGAGCAAAGAGAAAGGCTCTGCAATCTCCTCCCTGGCTTCCCAGAGAATCCTCAAATAAATCCCATCGGCCCAGGGGACTTATCTATTCTCACACTTTCCAGAAATTCTAACATCTCCTCCTTGTGAACCTCAATCCCATCTATAGTCTAGTCGCCTGTAACTCAGTATTCTCCTCAACAACATTGCCTATTTCCTGTGTGAATACTGACAGAAACAAATTCATTCAGCACACAATGACAACATAAAGAGCAAAGAGAAAGGCTCTGCAATCTCCTCCCTGGCTTCCCAGAGAATCCTCAAATAAATCCCATCGGCCCAGGGGACTTATCTATTCTCACACTTTCCAGAAATTCTAACATCTCCTCCTTGTGAACCTCAATCCCATCTATAGTCTAGTCGCCTGTAACTCAGTATTCTCCTCAACAACATTGCCTATTTCCTGTGTGAATACTGACAGAAACAAATTCATTCAGCACATCTCCTATCTCTTCGGACTCCATCAACAATTTCCAACTACTGTCAGGTAAAAACGACTGTCGGGTAAAAACGACTGTCGGGTAAAAACGAGGAGTGCAGATGCTGGAAACCCGAGTCTGGATTGAGAGTGGTGCTGGAAAAGCACAGCAGGTCAAGCAGCATCCTGTCCTTGACTGGCCCTAATCTTACCCTCATCATTCTTTTATTCCTGGCATACCCGTAGAAAGCTTTAGGGTTTTCCTTGGTCCTACCTGCCAACGGTTTCTCATGTCCTCTCCTGGCTTCTCTGAGCTCTCTCTTTCGCTCCGTCCTAAACAATGACTCCATTGGCATTCTGAGAACCTTCATGAATGTTGCGAGTTTTGTGGCACTTCCGCTCATCCAAAGCCTCTGAAGGTGAACTCGTACCGACCTTGTGTTCAGCCACCTTGATGACCCAGTCTGCTTCATCCCGCTGAGGGAACTGAAGTGTCACTCTGCATTCATTTAGCTGCCGAGAAATGTGTAATGACTGTGGGATAGGCTTCTTCTCTGTCTGTCTGTCACCACCAACCTTCCATGGGTGGGGGGAATCAAACCACCAGCTCCCCCCTCAGTCCTGGCCTAGGATTGAGATGTTAACCCCTCCTTGCCCGAAGTGCTGTCTTTCAGACTGACGACAAACGCAATGCTCAACTGCCTGGTGGGGGTCAAATATCCCACGGCATATTCGGAAGAGGAGCTGGACTGTTCATCACAGCATCCTGGGCCAATGTTAATCCCTGAATTCAAACCATAAGAACACAGACTATCCAGCCATCATCACATGGCTGGATGTGGGAGCTTGCTGAACATAAACTGACTGATTTCCCCCCCCCCCCCTGCCCCCGCCCCCGCCACACACAGCAGTGTGATGGAATACTCCCCACTTGCCCTGGATGGGGGCAGTTCTAACAACACTCAAGAAGCTGGACACCATCCAGGACAAAGCAGCCGCTTGATGGACATCACATCCAGAAACATCCACTCCCTGCACCACCGACGCTCAGTAGCAGCAGTGTGTACCATCTACAAAATGCACTGCAGGAATTCACCAAAAGATCCTCAGGCAGCACCTTCCAAACCCATGACCACTTCCATCTAGAAGGACAAGGACAGCAGGTACATGGGAACACCACCCCGTGCAAGTCCCTCTCCAAGCCACTCAACATCCTGACTTGGAGATATATCACAATTCCTTCGAAATCCTGGAACTCCCAAATGGTGTTGTGAGTACAACAAATCAAACTGCAACGGTTCAAGATGGCATCTCACCCCCACCTTCCCATGGGCACCTGGGGCATTGCGTTCGGTTACAGAGTTTGCAGGGCACTGTTAACTTACATTCAGGGTCGGTGAGACATTTTGAATGGACAAGCAGGAAGGCAACAGGAGAGGGATAACTATGTTGGTGTAGGAGGGAATAGGAGAAGATGTACATGGGGGAGTGTGAGAGTGTGAGAGTGTGGGAGTGTGGGAGTGTGGGAGTGTGGGAGTGTGGGAGTGTGGGAGTGTGGGAGTGTGGGAGTGTGGGAGTGTGGGAGTGTGGGAGTGTGGGAGTGTGGGAGTGTGGGAGTGTGGGAGTGTGGGAGTGTGGGAGTGTGGGAGTGTGGGAGTGTGGGAGTGTGGGAGTGTGGGAGTGTGGGAGTGTGGGAGTGTGGGAGTGTGGGAGTGTGGGAGTGTGGGAGTGTGGGAGTGTGGGAGTGTGGGAGTGTGGGAGTGTGGGAGTGTGGGAGTGTGGGAGTGTGGGAGTGTGGGAGTGTGGGAGTGTGGGAGTGTGGGAGTGTGGGAGTGTGGGAGTGTGGGAGTGTGGGAGTGTGGGAGTGTGGGAGTGTGGGAGTGTGGGAGTGTGGGAGTGTGG
>NW_025203958.1:8488-9000 GCF_004010195.1 Chiloscyllium plagiosum
GCATGTGGCAGTGTTGCAGTGTTGCAGTGTGGCAGTGTGGCAGTGGGAGAGTGGGAGACTGGGAGACTGGGAGACTGGGAGACTGGGAGAGTGGGAGACTGGGAGAGTGTGGCAGTGTGAGAGTGTGGGAGTTTGGTGTCTGCCCCTAGTTTGACCACATGGAGACCCCATGCCCTACCTGCTCTAGACAGCCCTGACAGAGAGTCTGTAGTGTTTGTCTCTAAGTTTGCTTCTTGTTTTTCTGACCCATGATCATATTGTGCAGAGCCGGGAGAGTGGTGCTGGAAAAGCACAGCATGTCTGTGAGCATCTGAGGAGCTAAAGTATCCATTTTTCAGGCATGGTGAGCTTATGTCTGAAATGTCAACTCTTGCGCTCCTCGGATGCTGCCTGTCCTCCTGTGCTTTCCCAGTACAACTCATTTGACTCTGATTTCCATCTTTTGTAGTCCTCACTTTCTCCTCATATTGTCTGTCGTTGTAATGTAATTTTTTTTTTCATTTCTCTGTTGT
>NW_025203959.1:0-1339 GCF_004010195.1 Chiloscyllium plagiosum
AACTAATTGCCTTTCGAGTTTATTTCAAGAAGTTGTTTAAGAATCGAGTACATTACTGTGGACCTTGAGACACGTGTGAGCCAGACCAAGTGAGGATGGCTGATTTTATTTCCCAATATTGACATTAGAGAAAGACATGGACTTTTATGATAGTTGGCAATATTTTGGTGGTCACCATTAGATGCAGTTTTAAATCCAGATTTGTGAACTTAATTCAAATGTCACTATCTGCCACAATGGAATTCAAACCCATGTCCCCACAGCATATCTGTGGGTGTCAGGATTACTAGTCCAATGACAATACCACTACTTCACCACCATTGATCATATTGTGGAAAAGGATATGGAAGATATAGACTGCAGGGAAATAGATGATGACATCTTGCAAAATGTCCAGATTACAGAAGAGGAAGTGCTGGATGTCTTGAAACGGTTAAAAGTGGACAAATCCCCAGGACGTGATCAGGAGTACCTGAGAACTCTGTGGGAAGTTAGAGAAGTGATTGCTGGGCCTCTTGCTGAGATATTTGTATCATTGATAGTTACAGGTGAGGTGCCGGAAGACTGGAGGTTGGCAAACGTGGTGCCACTGTTTAAGAAGGGCGGTAAAGACAAGCCAGGGAACTATAAACCAGTGAGCCTGACCTCGATGGTGGGCAAGTTGTTGGAGGGAGTCCTGAGGGACAGAATGTGCATGTATTTGGAAAGGCAAGAACTGTTTCGGGATAGTCAACATGGTTTTGTGTGTGGGAAATCATGTCTCACAAACTTGATTGAGTTTTTTGAAGAAGTAACAAAGAAGATTGATGAGGGCAGAGCAGTAGATGTGATCTATATGGACTTCAGTAAGGCATTCGACAAGGTTCCCCATGGGACACTGATTAGCAAGGTTATGAGAATGGTGGTGGAAGGCAGTTTTCGGACTGGAGCACTGTTACCAATGGTATCCCATTGGCTGAGTGCACATTCGTTTTATTTTTCATTTAAATAAATGATGTAGGTAGGAAGATAGAAAGCATGGTAAGTAAGTTTGCAAAATTGGTAGTAGAATGGACAATAATAAGGTTCTGGAAGGTTGTGAAGCGATTTTCTCATTAGGTCAGTTTCTCTCTGGCCTCGAGTTTAAAAAGCGTGTGGGGGAGGAGTTGTGAAGGGCCATTCGTCCATCGTGAACCGTACGTTATCAGGTATCCATCTATTCTTGTCCCAGTTTGCAGCAATGAGATTGTCTATGTGATCTGAAATGACATAACAATGGTACTGAAGGTTGACCTGGTCACACTGTTGTAACCCCTTTGAGGAACGTATTCTCATGTTCAAATACAGAGGTAGTCACGCA
>NW_025203959.1:5838-9000 GCF_004010195.1 Chiloscyllium plagiosum
AATGTGCTGAAATATCCCTCTGCTCAAATTCATCAATCGATCAACTTCACGCCAAGCAGCTGAGTGGACTAGATTAATTTTTGACCTTGTGCTGAAGGTGTTGAACGAGACAGACGGGCTCTACTCCAAGTCCTGGTTATCAGCGAAAGGGACGGGATTGGAGTTGAGCTAAGGTTTTGGCTTTAAGTCATTCTGTCCTTCGTTTCATTTGTTGGTTATCCCCTCTGACCAGTCATGGACAGCATTAATCTCTGTCCACTATACCCATTCCCTCCATTTATCCCTGCCATTCTCATGCTTTTTCGCTCTCATTTATCCATCTATATTCTCACTCAATGTCACGGTACCTGCCTCCCCCGTTTTTCCTTACTCACTGTCTCTCTGGTACTCTCTCTCTTCCTATCACAGTCCTCATGCTTTACGTAATTATATCCTCTGTTGCGTTCTATTGCGAAGGAACAGTTCGGAGTGCGTTTATAGGATATCAGTATGGACCATCGTGTTGGTAAGGACAAAGTCCTCAGTGCAGCGTTGGTGCAGCAGGCCGTTAGGAAGGGAGAATAGTGAATGTCGGATTACTGGCTTTTGTTAGGGGAAGAGTGTGGTGGTGAGTTTGAATATGGAACACTATGTGAGGGGAACACATGCTGCTTCCAGGTGAAAATTGTTGGGTTGGGTCGAAATTGTCAAGACAAAGAATTGAGTGTTTCATAGAAGTCACAAATGCTATATAGTATGGAAGCAGGTTGATCCGGCCCATCGAGCCCACACTAGACCTACCCTAAGATCACCCCGCCCAGAAACACCTTTTACCTGAAATCCTACATTCCCCACATGTAACCAACCTGGTCTGCATATCCCTGGAGGTGATGAGCAAATTAACATGACCAATGTAACTAACTTGCTCAGTTTTGGACTGTGGGAAGAAACACATGCAGACATAGGGAGAATGTAAACTCGGACTCCTGGATCTGTGACTCTTGAGCTAGCAAGCTACCCATCTATTCAATCGGCTGTTGTTAAACATCCCATTAATTGAAGGATAAACAATGAAAGCAGCTTTTGATTGACGCAACTAAGTGATCACCCAAACTGCTGAATCAAATCTGTACTATATATTCCGGCCGACGGGAGTTGTGAATGGAGGTGGGCAAATAGATTAGTAACAGGAGAATGCAGAGCCATAAATATTCACAGACTCAAAGTTGAGGCAACACAACACGTCATTTCAGCGATAATGCAGACCTATTTGCATCCACCTTCAACAGTAAGTATCCAATTGATGACACATCTTTTCGATTCCTTTATTTATTATTACCACATGTACACAGGTAGAGTTAAGAGGTTTAAATTGCGTGCAATACAGACCGAAACATAGATGCACCTTTTGAATCTTCTTAGCGTGGCTCCTTCCTAAAGACTACAACGTCACGGATGTCAGTCTTGAACTCACTTTAATCACTACATATAATTTCAAGAAATTGCTCGCGAGACTGAATATTGCAAAAGCTGTAGGAAATGCCAAATTTCTATCAAGAAGACTGAACGTTCGTGTACCAGAACTGGCCAGAACAGGAGCCAAGCTGTTTCATGATATCTGCAACGCTGGTATCTGCCCGGCAAAGTGGGAAATTGACCAGCAATATGCTGAGCACAAAAAGCAGGAACATTACAATCAAATAATTTGTATTCAATCTGTTATTTTTCAATCATCAGTGAAGTGATAGAAGGGAAGTCAACAGTGCTCTCAAGCAACGCATTCTCAAAATTGAACTGGTCACGCACACTCAATATCCTTAAATGTTAACTGTATTTGTTCATAGACGCACGTTGCTTGTGTTTTTTTAGTCTCAATATATTTCCTATGCTTCTGCCAGGAAAGTAGCGTTCAACCACCATCAGATTGGACATGAGGTTTGAAAACATTTGGCCAGACCGAAGGGGTGGCGGGTGGGGTGGGGAGTAGAGGGAGGGAGAGGGGGAGAGAGAATGGTGGGGAGACAGAATTGGAGGGAAATGCAGTGATTGTGAGACAGAGGAAGAGAGGGAAGATATTTCCATTCGAACGGTATTAAAGCATCTGTGAGTGAGCCATTTTGGAAATAGGCATGGTGATTTTATGGCACTTTCTGCATTTGTTTTTTTTAATAGACTCTCTCAGATCCTATGTAATAAAATAATTCAAATGTAGGGCGTTGAGATTTACACTGGTTTTGCTCATCTCCTACGGGTTGTATCTCACACGCAACATCAATCGGACCTAACTGCTCTATGTCTTCAAAGACATTCATTGAAGAGGAAACACATGTGCAACCGGAGTGATTCGCAGATTTTGTGGCTTTCTGCACAGAAAAATGAGTGATGTAAAATGAGTGACGTAAGGAGGCCGCTAAAGTATCCCAATGTATCACTTTAAGCACGACAGAGAGAGACAGAGAGAGAGAGACGATGAGCTTTGACCTGTCATATCTGAATTATTCCTTCATTAGAACTTTATAAAGTGGGCGACAATGCAGCTAGAAATAGACCCACACACAAACACATAGTGATACATTTATTGAAACGCATTGTATCAGAATGAACACAAAAGGGACAGAGAGAGAGAGAGAGAGAGAGAGAAAGGGGAGAAGATGTTGAACTAATTCAATTTGATCTGCTCCAAAATAACAGGGACTCTACTGTACAGAGACAGGGATACCGACAAACATAGAAACACACAATATTGCCCATATCCGGATGCACTAGCTCTCAGAAACCCAGCTGCAAATACACAGATATTGTTTGAAACACAAAGATACAACCACAGATACAGAGACAGAACCACATGCAAAGAGACGCATGCAGACACATACATGAGCACCTGCATATGTACAGACCGACACAACGATGTACACATTCAGAGACAAAAATAGAAACGGACTCACACTAACAGATCCAGACATAAAGTAACAGACAGACTGAAAGACACACAAAACTGACAAACGGAAAGACACACAGAAACTTAAAACAAAAACAGACTCTGTGTAGAATAAGTCATACTGCACAGGTTTAACGTTAGTCATCTCATCGGACATCCAAGATTTCCAAGTGAAATATCGATGAAAAGTGGAACAGGCACGAGATTTCCCTTACCTACCGTTGGGGAAGAGGTGAATGTCTGTG
>NW_025203960.1:0-1387 GCF_004010195.1 Chiloscyllium plagiosum
ATTGATACTTTTCTGTAATGATTCTGTAGTCAGGAAAGTTTTTGCTGTAGATGGCAGTATATGGAAATTATGATGTTTTCTCCATAGTTTAATTAAATATTGGCACAAATGCAAGAGGTCGAACAGGGAAGGCAGATGAGCACAGGGCATGGTTAGGAACATGGGACTGGGATATCATAGCAATTACAGAAACATGGCTCAGGGATGGACAGGACTGGCAGCTTAATGTTCCAGGATACAAATGCTACAGGAAGGGCAGAAGGGGAGGCAAGAGAGGAGGAGGAGTGGCGTTTTTGATAAGGGATAGCATTACAGCTATGCTGAGGGAGGATATTCCTGGAAATACATCCAGAGAAATTATTTTGGTGGAATTGAGAAATAAGAAAGGGATGATCACCTTACTGGGATTGTATTATAGACCCCCTAATAGTCAGAGGGAAATTGAGAAATAAATTTGTAAGGAGATCTCAGTTATCTATAAGAATAATAGGGTAATTATGGTACAGGATTTTAACTTTCCAAACATAGACTGGGACTGCCATAGTGTTAAGGGTTAGATGGAGAGGAATTTGTTAAGTGTGTACAAGAAAATTTTCTGATTCAGTATGTGGATGTACCTACTAGAGAAGGTGCAAAACTTGACCTACTCTTGGGAAATAAGGCAGGGAAGGTGACTGAGGTGTCAGTGGGGGAGCACTTTGGGGCCAGTGACCATAATTCTATTGGTTTGAAATAATGATGGAAAAGGATAGACCAGATTTAAAAGTTGAAGTTCTAAATTGGAGAAAGGCCAATTTTGACAGTCTTAGGCAAGAACTTTCAAAAACTGACTAGAGGCAGATGTTCGCAGGTAAAGGGACGGCTGGAAAATGGGAAGCCTTCAGGAATTAGATAACGAGAGACCAGAGAAAGTATATTCCTGTTCGGGTGAAAGGAAAGGCTGGTAGGTATAGGGAATGCTGGATGACTAAAGAAATTGAGGTTTTGGTTAAGAAAAAGAAGGAAGCATATGTCAGGTATAGACAGGATAGATCGAGTGAATCCTTAGAAGAGTATAAAGGCAGTAGGAATACACTTAAGAGAGAAGTCAGGAGGGCAAAAAGGGGACATGAGATAGCTTTGGCAAATAGTGTTAAGGAGAATCCAAAAGGTTTGTACAAATACATTAAGGACAAAAGGGTGACTAGGGAGAGAATAGGGCCCCTCAAAGATCAGCAAGGTGGCCTTTGTGTGGAGCTGCAGAAAATGGGGGAGATACTAAATTAGTATTTTGCAACAGTATTTATTGTGGAAAATGATATAGAAGATATAGACTGTAGGGAAATAGATGGTGACACCTTGCAAAATATGTCCAGATTACAGAGGAGGAAGTGCTGGATGTCTTGAA
>NW_025203960.1:7706-9000 GCF_004010195.1 Chiloscyllium plagiosum
CCGTCTTCTTGACCTGCAATCTTCTTCCCGACCTCTCTGCCCCCACCCCCTCTCCGGCCTATCACCCTCACCTTAACCTCCTTCCACCTATTGTATTCCCAACGCCCCTCCCCCAAGTTCCTCCTCCCTACCTTAGCCTGCTTGGCACACCCTCCTCATTCCTGAAGAACGTCAATGCTACCTGACCCGCTGCGCTTTTCCAGCAACACATTTTTCAGCTCTGATCTCCAGCATCTGCAGTCCTCACTTTCTCCTAGAGAATAGGGCCCCTCAAAGGTCAGCAAGGTGGCCTTTGTGAAGAGCCGCAGGAGATGGGGCAGATACTAAATGAGTATTTTGCATCAGTGTTTACTGTGGAAAAAGACATGGAAGATATAGAATGTAGGGAAATAGATGGTGACATCTCGAAAAATGTCCATATTACAGTGGAGTAAGTGCTGAAACGTATAAGAGTGGATATATCCCCAGGACCTGATCAGTGTACCCTAGAACTCTGTGGGAAGGTAGGGAAGTGATTGCTGGGCCTCTTGCAGAGATATTTGTATCATCGATAGTCACAGGTGAGGTGCCAGAAGACTAGAAGTTGGCTAACGTGGAGCCACTGTTTAAGAAAGGTGGTAAGGACAGGTCAGGGAACTAGAGACCAGTGAGCCTGACGACGGTGGTGGGCAAGTTGTTGGAGGGTATCCTGAGAGACAGGATGTACATGTATTTGGAAAGGCAAGGATTGATTAGGGACATTCAACATGGCTTTATGCGTGGGAATTCATGTCTCACAAACTTGAGCTTTTTGAAGAAGTAACAAAGAAGATTGAGGGCAGAATGGTGGATGTGATCTATATGGACTTCAGTAAGGCATTCAACATGGTTCCCCATAGGAGACTGGTTAGCAAGGTTAGATCTCATGGAATACAGGGAGAACTATCCATTTGGATACAGAACTGGCTTAAAGGTAAAAGGCAGAGAAGTGCTACAAGGATCGGTGCTGGGTCCACAACTTTTCATTGTTTATATAAATGATTTGGATGTGAACATAAGAGGTATAGTTAGTAAGTTTGCAGATGACACCAAAATTGGAGGTGTAGTGGACAGCGAAGAGGGTTATCTCTGATTACAACAGGAACTTGATCAGATTGCCCAATGGGCTGAGAAGTGGCAGATGGAGTTTAATTCAGATAAATGTGATGTACTGCATTTTGGGAAAGCAAACCGTAGCAGGACTTATACACTTAATGCAAAGGTCCTAGGGCATGTTGCTGAACAAAGAGACCTTGGAGTGCAGGTTCATAGCTCC
>NW_025203961.1:0-9000 GCF_004010195.1 Chiloscyllium plagiosum
CGTGTGGAAGACTCAGGCGAAGGTCTGACTGGCCTGGACTGCACAAGGATGTGATTAACTTTTGCCGTACGTGTCGTGCATGGCAAATGGGAGGTACACCACAGTTGTCAAAGTACCTATCCGAGATGGCTCAGGGAATCCCTAATGGATCGACCCGTAAGTCTGTCTTGGTTCATCCCGGAGATCCTACTCTGTGGCAGTCTGGAATATAAAACTCTTACTGACAGTTGAGTTTATATTATTACCTTTATTTACCAATGGTATCAATGTTACACTATAATATAGATACCTACAAGGCAGGCTTGCGTGAAGGGTCCTAAACTATGAGCAGAGTACGGCACCAGCTCTTACCCCTACGAGCTCTCTTAGGCTACACTCCTTATTGCTGAAAACAAGCTGTCTTATTCAGAATTTGGTATTAAAATTACAAAAACGTCACATGTCCTTAATCAGATAAGCAACAATAAAATGGCAAAAGTTTGCCAAGGAAGAGAAACTCAATGACAGGTCTGACTAATCAAATTACACACACATCAAAGTGAGAAACCCTGAGCAAGCCAGTCCAAATGGCTTTTTCTACTAAAATCATCTTAGATCCCCGAAATGCAAATTAAATTCATAACATTCTCAGATCTCGAGCTCCAGAGAACAACACACAAACATTCAATCTAGGAAAAGCCAGTGTTCACTCAAACCAGACCATAAAAGGTTAATCTTTCCACCAGCTTCCATCCTTTTTCTCTCTCTGTCTCTCTCATGCAAATTAAATTCATAACATTCCCAGATCTTGAGATCCAGAGAACAACACACAAACATTCAATCCAGGAAAAGCCAGTGTTCACTCAAACCAGACCATAAAAGGTTAATCTTTCCACCAGCTTCCATCCTTTTTCTCTCTCTGTCTCTCTCTCTCTCTGTCTCTCTCCCTCTCTCCCTCTCTGTCTCTTGAACCCTTCAGTCAGTGAATCTAATTTACAAAAGAGTGTTTTCTCTCTCTCTCACTCACATATGAACATCTTCCTTACTATATCAGTTTCAGCCTTCATGTTTTCCTGTAATGAGCTGTAATGTTCTATGTTCTATGTAATACAGAATTGGATAGCCCATAGAAGACAGAGGGTGGCAGTAGATGGAAAGTATTCCGCCTGGAGTTCAGTGACCAGTGGGTGTTCCGCAGGGATATGTGCTGTTCTGGGGCCCCTGCTCTTTGTGACTTTTATAAATGACTTGGATGAGGAAGTGAAAGGGTGGGTCACTACGTTTGCCGATGACACAAAGGTTGGTGAAGTGGTGGAGAGTTTGGAGGGCTGTTAGAGGTTGCAACAGGACAGTGACAGGATACAGAACTGAGCTGATAAATGGCAGATGGAGTTCAACTTGGAAAAGTGTGAAGTGATCCATTTTGAAAGGTCGAATTTGAATGCAGAATACAGGGTTACTGGCAGGATTCTTGGCAGTGTGGAGGAACAGAGGAATGTTGGGGCTCATGTCCATAGATTCCTCCAAGTTGCTACCCAGGGTTATTGAAAAGGCATATGGTGTATTGACTTTCATTAGCAGGGAGATTGAGTTTAAGAGCCATGAGGTGATGCTGCAGCTCCATGGAGCCCTGGTTAGACCACACTTGGAATATTGTGTTCAGTTCTGGCTGTTTCATTATAGGAAGGATGTGGAAGCTTTAGAGAGGGTGCAGAAGAGATTTCCCAGGATGCTGCCTTGATTGGACAGCATGTCTTATGAAGAAAGGTTGAGGGAGCTAGAGCTTTTCTCATTGGAGCAAAGAAGACTGAGAGGTGACTTGATAGAGGTGTACAAGATGTTGAGAGGCACAGATAGAGTGGATAGTCAGAGACTTTTTCCAAAGGCGGGAATGGCTATCACAAGGGAGCATAATTTTAAGGTGATTGGAGGAATGTTTAGGGGAGATGTCAGAGGTAGGTTCTTTACACAGAAAGGGTGAGGGTGTGGAATGCACTGCCACCAGTGGTAGTAGAGTCAGACACATTAGGGACGTTTGAGTGACTTTTGGATAGGCACATGGAGGATATTAAAATAAAGGGTATCTGGGGTCATTTGATCTTAGAGTAGGAGAAAGGATCGGCACAACTTCAAGGGCCGAAGGGCCTGTTCTATATTCTACTCATTTTGTATAAATGAATGTGAGTTAATGTTAATCCCACATGGATAACTGAGATGATGTCCTCTCTCAGAGCTCCCCAACGTTCGTCCCCTTTCAAAATGATGGGGTCTCTCAGCTCCTGTGATTTTCAGCAGCTTGTCTCTGCTCGATGTTGAAACCTGATCTGAGCACGTTTGTCCATTCCGTCCAGTGCACAGACAGCCTACCTGGTACTGAATACTGATATTTCTCTCCTCAGCTGGACTGATGCAAGAGTGGCAAATCAACACTCCACGTAACGTGACAGCACAGGAAGGGTGCTGTGCAAGGATTCCATGTCATTACAGCTATCCTTCAAAGCTGGTAAACCAAACACGGGTTGGAATCTGGTTTAATAACGAGAAACCATTGGTAGCCTTTCATTCCCGGGATCACAGCAAAGAGTTGCCACATTTCCGACATCGGACCCGGCTCACTGGAGACCTGAACGATGGAGACTGTTCCCTGATTATAAACAACATCAGACAGGAAGATGGAGGACCTTATTTCTTCAGAGTAGAATTTCAGGGAACGGATAAATTCAGCTACTTTCCTGTAACCCAGCTCTATGTTTCAGGTAAGTGATATATTATAATTACTCACTAGTTCACATCCAACACTCAGTTGAAAACGACACAATGCTGTGTGTGGTTTAGTAATTTCATGAATTGGATACCCTGTGTTGGGATATTTCATGACTCAATTAGCACTGTACTCCACAAACTGTACCAATGGGTGTAACTGTTTTGATCCAATCGCCTATTGCTACCCTATCACACCATTAGCGAGAACATTTGTAAATTTCACCAGGTTTCTACAATAGACAGAAAAATAGCCTGTTTGTTATAATCAGGCTGTACTGTGAAAGAAAAGTGGGAAAAATTGTTCCCACATAGATACACTCCAGAGTTAAACAATCTCCCATTAATTCGAATGGAAATGAAAGAAATAGTGAGATATCTGGTTGGAAAAGATTCCATCAGGCAGACGCAGCATGGATTCAGGAAGGGAAGCTCGTGTTTGACAAACCTACTGGAGTTCTTTGAGGATGTGATAAGCATGGTGGATGGAGGGGACCAGGTAGATACTCTATACTTGGATTTGCAGAAGGCATTCGATAAGGTGCTGCATAAAAGACTCATCTGTAAGATGAATGGAATTGTGGGAATGTACTAGCATGATTAGAGGACTGGTTAACCAATAGAAAACAGAGAGTCAGGATAAGTGGGTGTTTCTCTGGTCAGAGATCAGTGGTGAGCAGGAGGTTGTAGGGTTCAGTGCTGTCCTTGCAACTGTTCATGATATATATATATAAATGATTTGGAAGAGGATACAGAGTGTAATGTATCCACGTTTGCTGAGGACATTAAATTGAGTGGAAAGGCAAACTGTGCAGAGGATGGGGAGGCTCTGCAGAGAGATTCAGATAGGTTAAGTGAGTGAGCAAGAGTCTGGCGGATGGAGTACAATGTTGGTAAATGTGAAGTTATCCACTTTGTAAGTAAACATAGTAGGTCAGAGTATTATTTAAATGGTGAAAGGTTGCAGCATGCTGTGGTGTAGAGGGACTTAGGAGTGCTCGGACATGAATGGCTAAAAGTTGATTTGCAGGTGCAACAGGTAATCAGGAAGGTGAATGGAATATTGGCTGCCATTGCTAGAGGGATTGAATTTAATAGCAGGGAGGTTCTGCTGCGATTGTACAAGGTGTTGGTGAGGCCACACCTGGAGCATTGTGTACAGTCCTGTCTCCTTACTTGAGGAAGGATATACTGGCTTTGGAGGGTGATGCAGAGGAGGTTCACCAGGTTGGTTCCAGAGATGAGGGGGTTACACTCTGAGGAGACACTGAGCTGCTTGGGACCGTATTCACTAGAATTCGGAAGAATGAGATGGAATCTTAAAGAAACATATAAAATTATGAAAGGGATAGATAGGATAGAGGCAGACAAGTTGTTTCCATTGGTGGGTGAGACGAGGACTCGGGGACATGGTCCAAAGATCAGAAGGAGTAGATTTAGGACAGGGATGAGGAGGAATTGCTTTTCCCGGAGAGTAGCGAATCCATGGAATTCTCTACCCAAGGAAGCAGTAGAGGCAGCTTCGTTAAGTATTGTCAAGACACAGTTGGATGGGTTTTTGCAATGGTAGTGGAATGAAGGGTTATGGGGGTCATGCAGGAAGGTGGAGCTGAGATGATGGATGGACCAGCCATGATCTTACTGAATAACAGAGCAGGCTCGTCGGGCCAAATGGCTTCCTCCTGCTTCTATCACATGTCAAACGCTATACAGCTCTGCAGAGGTGATGTTATTTTAAAATCCAAGAGGGGAATCAAATACACTCATGGACCAAGGATCTATTCTCAAAGGATAAAATAAGCTTCCAGTTGATAAGATTTTTTGAAATACTTACCTTGTAACATATGATGACCACCACAGAATGTTTGGAATATCTTCAGAGGGATGGGAAATCAGTGAGATTGAGGTTTCTGAGCAGATGTAAGAGTCCAGGTTTCAGGGCTGTTGAGATTGTCAAAAATACAGATATTTGGAACTTTCTCAACTTCCAAAATCTGAGAGAAACAGAAAACAACTCCAGAAAAATGTTGCTAAAAACCTTCAGCCCATACAGCCCATATGTTCCAGACAAGTTTGTCCAACCATCAACCCTCACACTAATCCCCCTTAAAAGCTTCAGTAATGAACAGGTGAGTCACAGCTCACGTTCTTGTTGAACAATTTCCAGAAGTCATGTCTTATCAAAGCTTAGTCAACCCTTTTTCAATCCCAAACATCTATACGGTCATATATTTCATCTGGTGTTGGCCTTGAATTATAAATTATGTATCACCAACGTGACTCCTGCCTTGGGAAAAAGGGCAGCATGGTGGCACAGTGGTTAGACCTGCTGCCTCACAGCACCAGGGACCTGGGTTCGATTCCAACTTTGGGTGACTGTCTGGGTGGAGTTTGCACGTTCTCCCCGTGTCTGCGTGGGTTTCCTCCGGGTGCTCCGGTTTCCTCCCACAATCCAAAGATGTGAACTGGCCATGCTGAATTGCCCAATGTGTTCAGGGATATGTAGGCTAGGTGCATTAGTAGGGGAATGGGCCTGGGTGGGTTATTTTCAGAGGGTCGGTGTGGACCTGTTGTGCCGAAGGGCCTGTTTCCACATTGTAGGGATTCTAATTCTAACACCATTTCCAAATACATGTCATTGTGTTGTAAACATAAGAAGAAATAGGAATGGAAGTAAGGCCCTTCGGCCCATCGAGTCCACTTTCCATTCAATCATGGCTGATGGGCATTTCAACTCCACTTACCCGCATTCTCCCCGTATCCCTTAATTCCTTGTGAGATTAAGAATTTTTCAATCTCTGCCTTGAAGACATTTAACGTTTCGGCCTCCACTGCGCTCCGCGGCAATGAATTCCACAGGCCCACCACTCTCTGGCTGAAGAAATGTCTCCTCATTTCTGTTCTGAATTGACCCCTTTTAATTCTAAGGCAGTGCCCACGGGACCTAGTCTCCCCACCTAATGGAAACAACTTCCCAGCGCCCACCCTTTCTAAATCATGCATTATCTTGTAAATTTCTATTAGATCTCCCCTCAACCTTGTAAAATCTCATGAATACGATCCCAGGATCCTGAGCTGTTCATCGTATGTTAGGCCTACCATTCCAGGGATCATCCGTGTGAATCTCCACTGGAAACGCTCCAGTGCCAGTATGTCCTTCCTGAGGTGTGGGGCCCAAAACTGGACACAGTATTCTAAATGGGGCCTAACCAGAGCTTCATAAAGTCTCAAAAGTGCATCGCTGCTTTTACATTCCAAACCTCTTGAGATAAATGACAATGTTACATTTACTTTCTTAATCACGGACTCAACCTGCAAGTTGACCTTTAGAGAAACCTGGACTCACACTCTCAGATCCCTTTGTACTTTGGCTTTATGAATTTTCTCACCGTTTAGAAAAAATACTCCATGAGAATGTCTATACTACGAAAATCACAAAAGAAAATCAGATTTACAAACATTCATCTTCATTCACAATAACACAGATACAGCTTCTGATGATTTAATTAATCACCAATCTATTCCTGCACAATAACATTCCTGACAATTCACCTGCATCGATGCATATTATCCAGTTCGGGAATAGAAGCAATTCTTTGTATGGTTGAATGAGCAAACTCCAGAGAAAATAATTGGCAGAGTAACTTGTAAATTTCTCTACAAAGGCCAATAGATTCTGCTCAGTGAATGACTAGGGTAGGAATAGGTCCAGTCAAGGATAGTAGGGGGAAGTTGCGTGTGGAGGCGGAAGAGATTGGGGAGACACTGAATGAATACTTTTCTTCAGTATTCACTCAGGAACAGGGCATTGTTGTCGATGAGAATACTGAGGCACAAATAAGTAGAATGGATGGCTTTGAGGTATGTAGAGAAGAGGTGTTGGAAATCCTGGAAAAGGTGAAAATAGATAAGTCCCCTGGGCCTGATGGCATTTATCCTAGGATTCTCTGGGAAGCAAGGGAGGAGATTGCAGAGCCATTGGCCTTGATTTTTATGTCCTCTCTGTCTACAGGAGTAGTCCCAGAAGACTGGAGGATAGCAAATGTGGTTCCCTTGTTCAAAAAGGGGAGTAGGGATAACCCGAGTAACTATAGGCCGGTGAGTCTCACTTCTGTTGTGGGCAAAGTCTTAGAGAGAATTGTAAGGGATAGGATTTATGCACATCTAGATAGGAATAATGTGATCAAGGATAGTCAGCATGGTTTTGTGAAGGGCAAGTCGTGCCTCACAAACCTTATTGAATTCTTTGAAAAGGTGACGAAGGAGGTTGATGAGGGGAAAGCGGTAGATGTGGTATATATGGATTTTAGTAAGGCGTTTGATAAGGTTCCCCATGGTAGGCCACTGCAGAAAATACGGAGATATGGCATTGAGGATGAGTTGGAGGTTTGGATTAGGAATTGGCTGGATGGAAGAAGACAGAGGGTAGTAGTTGATGGCAAAGTTTCTTCATGGAGTGCCGTCACTAGCGGTGTTCCGCAAGGATCTGTTTTGGGACCATTGCTGTTTGTCATTTTTATAAATGACATGGAAGAGGGGTTAGAAGGTTGGGTAAGCAAGTTTGCGGATGACACGAAAGTCGGAGGAGTTGTTGACAGTGAGGAAGCATGTAGCAGGTTACAGCAGGATATAGAGAAGCTGCAGAGCTGGGCAGAAAGGTGGCAAATGGAATACATTCCAGCAGCAATTTGCTGCTGCCTGACATGTGTTTCCACAGCAGTGGCAGTTTTGTGTCTGCGTTGGTGCTTGTCCCTGGGCCACCATTTTGTGAACTCTCAGCCACCATTTTGTGAGGTGTTGACCTTCCTTGGCTGCGAGTTCCATCACGGTTGCCATTCCCAGCACTTTCATTTAAGTGTAGTCACCTTTGCGTCAGTAATCTCTTCTGGATCGCTTCACATCTTACGGCAGGCTGCTACAAAAGGTAGAGTCTCGTGGGATCTGAGGTGAGTCTGCGTTGGTGCTTGTCCCTGGGCCACCATTAAGGGGGGGTAGATATAGGACTGGTGTTAGGGGTAGGTTCTTCACTCAGTGAGTCGTTAGTTCATGGAATGCCCTGCCAGTAACAGTGGTGGACTCTCCCTCTTTATGGGCATTTAAGAGGGCATTGGATAGGTATATGGAGGATAGTGGGTTAGTGTAGTTTAGGTGGGCTTGGATCGGCGCAACATCGAGGGCCCAAGGGCCTGTACTGCGCTGTATTCTTCTATGTTCTATGTTCTATGTTCTATGTTCTATGTTCTATGAGTGCTCTTTCGTGGTCATGAAGGACATAAACTTTGAAATGTTTCAGAGCTAGTAGCAAGAGCAAATTTCTTTTTTCCAATGTTCAGACCTTTTTGACACTGATCCAGTTTCCGTGAAGAGTGCCATATTTGCTCCCTTATGTCTGGTTTGCATTGAGACTGTAACCCGCCCTAAGTCACAAACATCAATCCCCATTGTAAATGGTGATCACCTGAAAGGGGCTGGAGGTCAGGCCTACAAGGAAGAACCAATCCTGGGAACTGGGCTGCTTCTGGGCAATGTGTCGAACAGTGACATGACAGCAGAGACATGGATTAATTGTTTGTTGCTAAGCTGCTGTTCAGGTCTATTTTGCAACACTGGTCATATTGAAAAATGTACATTTGTAACCTGGAACTGGGAAAGCAGAATTTCTAGGCACGCGTGAAAGTAAATATGTAAACATGGGCCAAAGGTTTCTCCTTTTCCTCTCGTTGTCAATTATTAGTTAATATTACAAGAATAATGCGAAGGTAAATAGTTACCAAAGGCAAAGTCATCTAAATGTATGGGATATTGTATGGTCACCTCAGTCGAGTAGACTCCCTGTCCTATGGTGTTCAGGGAATCATGGAGCCTTGTTGTGGTCTGGACCAGCCCAACTGCAGGAAGCTTGAACTCTGGGTTTCAGAGCTCGAGCAGCAGCTCCAGTCACCGAACTGTGTGTGCGTGAGGCAGCCAACAAAATGGATAGCACATTCGGGGAGATGGTCATTGCAAACGTCAGGGGTCAACAGGCGGATAGGGGATGTGGGAACACCCGGCAATCTCAGGGAAACAGGCAGGTAATGCAGGAATTCTCAGAGGGCCCACGCACCGTGACAGTAACAGATCCCCAGAGGGGCACATCAACTCACAGGGCCGTGGTACCATGGGTGTATGGGAGAGCTGAGGGAGGAGTGGAAGGGCAATACCGAGGGGGGAGGGGGATTTAATTTGGGAACATTTCTGTAGCCGTCAACATGTCTCTAAGGT